>NC_041393.1:279020484-279106474 GCF_002162155.2 Triticum dicoccoides | reverse complement strand
GAAGAGCAGATCGAGGCGAAGCACACGAGCAGTTTACCTAGTTTCGGAGCTCTCCGGAGAGATAACACTCCTACTGCTGCTTGTCTGGTTGTATTATCTTGTGTTCTTGCTCGCGAGAGCTAAGTGTTTTCTGGTTCACGAATGAATCAAACCGAACCTCCTCTACGTTGCGCATGGGCCTCCTTTTATACGCTAAAGGGGTCACCGACAGGTGGCAACGCAGAGAAGGGTACAAATGTAAAAAGTGAGGTGGTTGGTACAACTACTTGTACAGTGCACCCTACCTAATCCTGACGGCAGGGGACAAGGGCATTAAGTGCCCGTCTGAGTCGCCCAAACAGTGCAGAAAAGGACCGTTAGGGGCGCCACCGTTCGCCACGATGGCGATCTTGTCAGCTTCGCATGCCACTGCGCACCGCTGGCTGCATAGCCTCCCGCCACGCGCGCCTGGAGAGGCCCCCAGAGCGACACATTGGTGGATGCGCTGGAGCGTGGGCACAGAGTGGCCGCCTGCCGCGGCAAGCGCCTTGCCGCTGCTGTTATCTTGTCGGGTCCGGAAGCTTGTCGCTCACCGGGCCTCGAGGTACCTTGGTTGGTCTTCCCGGCAAGCTCCTCTTGCTGGGGCCTTGTTGCCTTGCCGGAGCGCGTGGCGCGTCGCGGCAAGTTCCTTGAAGTGCCTTGGTTGGCCTTCGCGGCAAGCTCCTCTTGCCGGGGCCTTGTCTCCTGAGCTTAAATACTTTGTTCTTGAATGGCTCCAAGGGAACCATGGAAGATCTTGGCGTTCGCCCGGCAAGCCTTGCCGCGGGGTGCTGCAACTGCCCGTGCACAAGTTCGGGGTACTAGGGTACCCCTACTCTAGTACACCGACAAGCTTGCCCTAATGCACCTTTGCGCGGGCAAGGGCCCGACGAGCACCTTCAATACAGGCGGAGCGCTTGATAACCTCCACCCAGGGGCACGCATCCACCAACCGTCGCACGAGGCCGAAGTAGCTCCCAGGCATGGCCTCTCTAGGCCACAGCCGGACTATGAGGCCTTTCATGGCCTGCTCGGCCACCTTGTGGAGCTCGACCAGCTGCTTCAGCTGGTCGCTAGGGGGCACCGGATGGCTGGCCTCAGCATACTGAGACCAAAAGACCTTCTCTGTTGAGCTCCCCTCCTCGGCTCGATAGAATGCGGTGGCATCAGACACGCTGCAAGGCAGATCTGCAGATGCCCCTGGAGAGCTCCGAATTCGGGTAAGTAACACGTAATTTACATTCACATGCTTGCTTTGCATGAAAAATGCCTTACCCGCCGCTATCTTCCTCACTAACTCAATCTCCTAAAGGGACTTATGGGCATCGGCCTTGGCAGTCTTGGCACTTTCGAGAGCCGAGGCAAGCTCAGACTCTCGAGTCTTTGAGTCACGCTCCAAACTCTCATGCTTTTCCATGAGAGCCTGGAGCTCTTGCCGAACCACCGCCACCCGCGCCTCCTGCTTTTCTCGCTCTGCCTGTTCCGTGGCCGCATTGCGTTCGGCCGCAGACACGGCCTCCTTCAGGGTCGCCACCTCGTTCGTGGCCCCTGCAGTACCCATGTTATCCTTGTTATTTTTTGTTGCAACCTAAATCCTTTTCTGTAAGGTACAAGTTCAAAGTGGTGTTACTCACCTTCTTTGTCCTGGAGCTGCTTCTTGGCGGGGCCAAGCTCTTGCTCGGACCGCTCGAGCTCCTGCTTCAAAGTACTGACCTCCGCAGTCAGTGCGGCAGAGGTCAGTAGCGCAGCCTGCAACCCATATTGACATAATTTTTTTAGCAACCCTGCATATATCTTTTTTATTTTCAGATCCTCAGTCTGGCTTTTCTTTCCGATCACCGAACCAAGCATCAGGGGCTACTGTCTATGCGGTATTACATTGCATATTTTTAACTTCTTACCTCAAAGCCTGATAGAAGGCTACTGCAGGCTTCGGTCAGCCCGCTCTTGGCAAGCTGTACCTTCTGAATCACCGCACTCATAATAGTGCGGTGTTCTTCCTCGATGAAAGCGCTCCGCAGCTCCTCCAACAAATTGTCCGGCGCCTCCAGTTGGACGGAAGCCGCCGGCGTCACGGTCTTGCCCTTCGTGCAAAGGGGCCGCCGGCCGGACTCCGGAACCACTGCGGGTTCTGATATGGAGTCCGGTGCAAAGTCCGGGAGGACGCCTTGTGGCGCCTCCGGAGCCTCCCCCTGATGTGTCCCTTCTTGGGATCCCACCTCGGCGTCCTCGGTGTCGCGAGGGGTGGAGGCGGTCGAGATGGAGTCTACATCTGACGGAGCCAACGACCCGCTCGATGAAGCGGGGAGATCATCATTGGCCGGGCTACAGGCAGCATGCGGCATCAGAATGACACTATGTGACACAGAAAAAGAAATTATAAATCACTCAGGAATCTGGATACTTACGATCTCGCTGGAGGCCTGGCCCTTGAAGGCCATTCTTCCTCGCCAACGTTGATGTTGGTGGAGCTGTCCGGGGGAATAGTCCTTCCCCTCTTGGACCCTTCGGCCTCCCCTGTTGGGGAAGCCTTCCTCTTCCTCTCTCCCTCCTCTGGGAGAGAGTCCTCTTTCTCCTCCTCGTTTTCGGGGGAGGAGTCCGCCCCGGAGTCGTCGGACACCTGAAAACGGGAACTCTTTCGAGCACCCGTGGCCTCCTTCTTGGCCTTCTTCTCCGGCACCACGTGCGGTGCCGGAACCAGCAGCCTCGCTAGATGGGCGTCTACTGGGTTTTCTGGCATGGGAGCCGGGCAGATAATCTGCTCCGCCTTCCTCATCTAGTCCTGTCAAAGGAAAAGGGGAAATTAAAACCCGCATAGAGTCGAACTATGAAAAGCAAGTGTCCCATAAAGGGGTAGAATCACTTACCTCGTCGGCTTGGCGCTGCGAGCGAAATCTGCGATCTTCAGTCGCGGATGCGGGGGCTTCGGCGCCCTTAAACAGCACCCTCCAGGCGCCTTTGTACATCGTGTCGAAGAGCCCGCTCAGCGCCTGGTGCTGTTCCGGATTGAACTCCCACAGATTGAATGCCCGCTCTTGGCATGGGAGAATCCGGCGGACGAGCATGACTTGGACCACGTTAACCAGCCTGAGCTTCTTCACCAGCTTCTGGACACAGGCTTGGAGTCCCGTCAGCTCCTCTGAACTACCCTACAGCAAGCCCTTCTCTTTCCAGGAGGTGAGATGCGTGGGGATACCAGATCTGAACTCAGGGGCCGCTGCCCACTTAGGGTCGCACGGCTCGGTGATATAGAACCACCCCGATTGCCACCCATTGACGGATTCCACGAAGGCCCCTTCGAACCAAAGGACATTGGGCATCTTGCCCAACATGGCGCCTCCGCACTCCGCTTGAGTGCCCTTCACTACCTTCGGCTTGACATTGAAGGTCTTGAGCCACAAGCCGAAGTGGGGCTGGATGCAGAGGAAGGCCTCGCACACGACGATAAACGCCGAGATGTTGAGGATGAAGTTCGGCGCCAGATCATGGAAATCTAGGCCGTAGTAGAACTTGAGCCCCCGGACAAAGGGGTGAAGTGGAAAACCCAGTCCGCGGAGGAAGTGGGGAAGAAAAACGACCCTCTCATGGGGCCTGGGGGTGGGGATGAGCTGCCCCTCGTCGGGAAGCCGGTGCGCGATGTCGCCGGACAGGTAGCCGGCGCTGCACAGTCTTTCGATGTGCTCCTCCGTAACAGAGGAGGTCATCCACTTGCCTCCCGCTCCGGACATAACTGGGGAAGGTTGAGACGAGATGTGCGGGCTTGGGCGCTGGAGCTCGAGTGCGCGGAGATGGATAAGCAAAGGAGGAAGAAGGCGTAGGTGAAAAGGTGAATCGTTATCCCTTATATAGGCGGGCGAAGTGTACGCGTCCCCCACCGGCCTGGTAAAACTCGCTTATCCCCCAAGCGTCACCATCAATGGCGCGGTTGGGTTTCCCATGTCTGTATTGATGAGAATCCCGGATTAAGGGGGAACACAATCTCTGCTTCGACAAGACGTGCCAAGGAAACCGCTTCGCTAAATGCGCTGAGGTGGTAGAGTAAAAAACGATTCAAGTAATGGCTTGGTAGTGGCGTGACGTCATGCCGCAAAAAACGTCAGAAGATTGAACTTGTGTATATATTATTCTCTCTACGGTGGAATGTGGAATTTATTTTGTAGAGCCAGACACTATCCTGGTGTTCACAATCTTCTATCATTCGGAGGAGGAACCCGCCTTGCAATGCCAAGCAATATACGCGCCGGACTTATCGTCATTGAAGCCTAGTTCAGGGGCTACTGAGGGAGTCCTGGATTAGGGGGTGTCCGGATAGCTGGACTACCATCATCAGCCGAACTATCATCGGCCGGACTATCATCATCGACCGGACTCCAAGACTATGAAGATACAAGATTGAAGACTTCGTCCCGTGTCCGGATGGGACTTTCCTTGGCGTGGAAGGAAAGCTTGGCGATACGGATACATAGATCTCCTACCATTGTAACCGACCCTATGTAACCCTAGCCCTCTCCGGTGTCTATATAAACCGGATGGCTCTAGTCCGTAGGACACAACAACAACCATTACAATCATACCATAGGCTAGCTTCTAGGGTTTAGCCTCCTTGATCTCGTGATAGATCCACTCTTGTAAACATCCACAATATCAATATCAATCAAGCAGGACGTAGGGTTTTACCTCCAGCAAGAGGGCCCGAACCTGGGTAAAACATCGTGTCCCTTGTCTCCTGTTACCATCCGCCTAGACGCACAGTTTGGGACCCCCTACCCGAGATCCGCCGGTTTTGACACCGACAGTCGCTGTGTCCAGAGGCGGTGCTGGAGCTGCGCCCCATTGTTGGCCCCCAACGACCCACATGAACGGTTGTCGGTGGCGAGGAGGTCGTGGGCCAACTCCTCCATTGGACTAGTCTGCGCTACATCGTCTCGACGGGTGTGCCCCACATGTCGGTTTCCCTGTTTTCCCGGCCATATTCGAGCGTCAGTGCTCCGCGTTGCGCATTAGGCCTTTCACTATGTAGGCCAAGTGAGACAACTTATTGTTTATTTGAGCCATTCAAGTGTAATCATGTGGCGTTTGCTTATTTCTCATTCCTCTCCAACCCTCTTCTCCATCGATCATGTCGCCCTCCAGTCGAATCCATCCTCCTGCATGCCTCATTTGAACATTCCACCGAGTATCATTCGCATGTACCCACCCTAGTCCTCTTTCAATAGATCTCTGTACCCCGTGATGAAATCGAGAGGGAACGAGTGGGGGCACATGATAACTAAGGCGGATTCTAAATTTTGAACCGGTGATCATAGCATCCGCAAATCATATATAAAGGGTATTCAATGTTCGTTTCATTTTTGAACGTACAATATACTCGCTCCTATCCTTTCTACCTTACCTATAAGTTTTATGTGTAGTCAAAGTATCTCTACTATGATAAAAAAGGTATCAACATTCAACAACGCCCAATCAATATTGTTAGATTCATACGTACTCCTAGATTTGTACTCGAGATGGTTTCCAATTTGACTATTGACAAGATTAATAGTACTCCCTCCGTCTAGGTGAGTAAGTCATCTTAGGCTGCGCACCATGACCAAGGAGGAGGGGGAAATGAGAGACATTAATGTTTATTTGCTAATTAATAGTATTGCATGCAATGAACTAACCACTGCATGTCATGTTTGATAGTCTCAGGTCATTAAAAGCATGCCAGCCTCATCTCTTATTGGTTGATATGTCAAGAAACAAGAAACGAGGTAGAAGTTAATGCACCGCGCCTACGTATTCTGGGATTATTTGGTTTTCATAAGATGACTTACACACCTAGACAGAGGGAGTACATGAGATGTATAATGTGAAAAGTATATCATTGGAAACTGATCGTATGCTTTGTGTAAGTTGCATGTCATATATTATTACTCTAATATTTGGTCAAAGTTAGCCTCGAAAAATGCATTAGACCCTATATGCTTTGTGTAAGTTGCATGTCATATATTATTACTCTAACATTTGTGTAAGTTGCATGTCATATATTATTACTCTAACATTTGGTCAAAGTAGTATAGTGGAAGTGGATCCTCTAACGTAGGTATCCCTGCCTTACCCTACCTTTCGGTCACTTACTGGCGGACCCCATGCTTGCTAGGCCCCGCATGTCAGTTACTCAATGGGTTCGACCACGTCAGGGGATCCTCATTCGTAGTATACTCCCTCTTTTTTTATTTACTCCGCATAAAACGGAGGGAGTGGTGGTATAATAAATGACGCGGGCGGGGGAGGGGGAGGGACGTCGGTTTGCTCTCAACTACGGCCCCACAAGCGAGCGAAAACGCAAGACAAAGCGCGTTCCATTCGGTGAGCACGTGGAGGGTCCAGCGTGCCGGGCTACAACGCGAACGCGATAGGACCGATGTATAGTTAAAACCGATTAACCGGTCGTCACCGGAACCACTATTCACACCAGAACCTTCGCTGCTCGGCCTACACCAGCCACTGCCCTAAAACCACACCTAATCTCCAGCCCATTCCCCCACCTTTCGATCCCCTAGCCCGCATCAAGCGTCCCCAAGTTCGCCGGAAAGCCATGGTGCGCCGCAAGATCACTTGCTACAAGATGTTGACGCCGGAGCGCCGCGCATAAATCGTGGCGGCGGTCGGCGCCACAGACCTCCGTTCCCAAGCTTGCTTTGCGGCGGGCCAATCCCCGAGTTCTCTTGAGCCAAGCTACGAGGAGGAGGAAGCCAATCCAATGTTCACTGCGGAGGTCGCGGCGCAGAAGGCCCCTGATGGGTATGAGATGATGGACGTCGACTTCGTGCCGGCGTCCGAGTCCCCCATGGTGCAGGCAGACCAGCGGTTCAACATGGCGATACTAAAGGAGGGCCAGGAGGCAGAGGCTCAACTCGACGCAGAACGCACGCATGCCGCTGCCATTGAGGCTCTCCTCCAGGTGGAACCGGATGTCGTGGATGTGAACCGGGCGGCGGAGGCTCAACTTGAGGCAGAGCGCGCGGATGCCGCTGCCATCGAGGCCCTCCTGCAGGAGGAACCGGACGTCCTGGACATGAACCGGGCGGCAGAGGCTCGAATCGACGTAGAGCGCGCGGATGCCACTCTCATCGACTCCCTCCTGCAGGCGGAACCGGAAGTCCTGGACTTGAACCGGGCGGCGGAGGCTCGACTCGACGCGGAGCGTGCGGATGCCGCTGCCATCGAGGCCCTCCTGCTGGCGGAACCGGACATCCTCGACTTGAACCGGGTTGTGCTCTCGTCCGTGTAGAGCGCCCGCACACTCCGCTTGAACGAGTAGCTGGAGGCCGAGGACAACCATGGTGCGGAGACACACGTCGGCAGCGACGGCTGGTTCGCGCCGGCAGCCAAAGACGACGAGGCCGTCTCTTTTCGCGAGCAGTGATAGTTTTTCTTTATGTTGTTGCTTTTATGGATCTTTTGCTGTGTAAAAACATACTATTTGTTATGCAAGTCGCCTAACTTGGGTCAGTCTACCATTTCAGGCGGTTGGATGAATATCCTACGTCTCCTAACCCTTCTTTCCTTGTTCCTCACCTCTTCTTCTTCCCCAACAGACCACCGCACGGGCCGTATGGATACTCCCCAACATGCGGTTGGATAAACATACTCTATGAACAAAAATTCCGTGTCAGCGATAGGATGGCTGAGTTTGGTTTGTTCACATGCGACAGCACGTGTCAGTGAGGGTGCGTTCCCTTGGTTGGGTTTGCGGCGTGCAGGAACGACTGTGTGAGGGTGCGGTGCAACCGCGACGTGCAGGAGTGACCGTGTGAGGGTGCGGTGCGACCGCGACAGCCGTGCGCAAGTGTACCTCCTTCTCATTTTGAAAACTTTAGGCAAGCTTGGCAAAAATGTGTGGCGAAGTTTGGCAATGCAAGGCCTAGACCCAAACAGGATAAGTACGTACGTACTAGGAGTACTAGTGTTAAAAAAGAAAGGCGGGGTTTTCCTTCGCGGGATTTAATCGATACAAATCATCATTTCACGTGTCAATTAATGCGTATTTTTTTCTCGAAAGACCAAAGAGCTAACCATCTCACTCCTCATCACTTGATTAATGCAGCGCCATGCAAAGGAACCTTCTCACTTCCGCATGCATGCAGGGGATATTAATGTCGTTGGTTGCTAACCCCATCAATTTTGCCTCGATTAGTGTAAGTGGCCCTTTGCAAATTGTAATTTTGATATGCTGGCCTTGTGTACAAAATAAATGGAGGTAGTAACTATATTTGAATTCCTTGCCCATTGCGGTGACGTCGACGATTTTTTTGTGTGGTTTGGAGAAGTGCATTCGACGGAGAACACCATTGAGGGAGACCACGGTAAGTCATTCGCAAGTGCTGCCTGCAAGCCGAGACAACTGCCTTATTTGCATCGAGGAAGTCCTTTACTAGTACTACCACTAGGAGTACTAGTGCGGTGAGATGGTTTCTCGAAGAACATGATGGAGAAGCGGAGTCAGCGAAGAGTGAAATGATGGTTGCTTCGTCCGTGCATTGTGGTTTGACGCCTCACTGCTTTGTGATTTGTGATAGAAGGGACATGGGAGTAGACTCTGTGCTCTATACTATACTACATGCGTCCAAGCATGGGAGAAAGAGGAGAGACGTTGCATTTTTCTATTCCTTCAATAAATCAATCAGGGAGCTTCGGTTCCATCTTTTTGGCTTTGGCAACACCGTCCACAATGGTTCCCACGATGCCAAAAGCTATTTTCACATTTGGCTACACATTGTGGATGCCGTTAACCGTACCACTTGGTTTTGCTCCTGTGTGCTATCTATACAAATCTCAGTTATATTGATCTAAAAAATTATAGAATCAAAGATTAGTAAAAAGGAGGTGATTTTTCCGCGCGGATGGCGGGGGAGGTTTCTTATTTTCGGAGGATGTTGTCCTGGCGGTTTGCTAACATGCGGTCCTACGTGTCAGTGCTTTAAAAAGCTGATCCGCGTCCCACATGAGGCAGAACAACGGCAGAAGCAACACATGGTTAAGTTGAAGAAGATGAGGGAGAAGCGGATTCAGCAACGAGTGAAATGATGGTTGCTCCGTCCCTCCAACTTCTTTTTAGCACTATTACTTCGTCCCTCCAACTTAACTACGGGAAAGGTGCAGCTTTGTGATTTGACGCCTCATTGCTCATTACTACGTCGGCGCCATGACTGGGGTGCTTCACCCCTGCTGCTTTGCACCGTATTCTGGTATGGCATGTGGACCTGGTAGCTTGATGTCCCACATGTCAGCGAAAGGGAGTAGAAAATTTATGAAAGCGAGCGCTCCACTCTTACGACGGAGGAGTAGACGACACGACGGCCTAGTGAACTGTCACTTGTACTGTATAGTACTATAGTTTTGTTGTTTCGCACGATCCAGCGATACAAACCCGATTAAACAAGAAAGGGCGGGATTTTTCCCGCGCGGTAGATGATACTGGCCATACATTTCAAAGGCAATTTTAATGTTGCAAACTGAATAATTATAAGTAACAATATGATATCTAGTAAAATTAAAAACACATATGATTTATTGTGTTAGAGTGTAGGAGTAGCGCTGTATTGCATAGTTGTTAGATGTAACATGTGAGAACGTGTAGAGATGTAGTTTTGGAGGGCCCACAGAGAGAAAAGCGTAATACGGTCACTGACCTTCAGAATAAGCTGATTACGGTCACTATATACATTTTGCGGTGATTATCCGGTCACTTGCTCACAGTTCAGCATCGGATTGCACTCTGTTGACCGGCCAAATAGTCTGCGTGGCGCCATGTTGACTAGTTAAATTGACCACATTCCTTGTGGGTCCCACCTGTCAGTTCGCATAGGGAAAAGCCAGATAAACACAAATTTACGCAGGCGCGACAAGGCTCCAACCCGTGCGCGGGAATCACCTGGTTGTGTATGTGTCTGTCAGGGTCTGATGTGTGCACATGCATGTGTAGGTTGAGCACTTGAGCGTGAGAGTGTGTGTTGGTCGTGTGGTGTACTGGTGTGTGCATGCATGCAGGCGTGTGTGCATGTGAGTGCTGCGTGCGTGCGTGGCTGCGTGTGTACGTGTGAGTGTTGCATGCCTGCGTGGGTGCATGTGTTTGTGTGAGTGTTGTGTGGATGGAGTTCGTGTGCATGCGTGCATGTGTGTATAATCACCACACCAGCTCTTGTGTGTTAAAACAGACGGTTCAGCATACTAATACAAGGCCACCTTGTCAGCTGTGCCCGCGGTCATGACTTCGAACCACCGTCAAAATATTTCTTTGTCGTTTGTTTTCATTCTTACTAGCAAGATGCCCGTGCGTTGCACGTAACATCAAGATGCATTTGTATGACTTGTTTATCTTGTGAGAGAAAAGGATGAACGAGGGAAGGCCTTATTTGAAAATGTGGAGAGGTGTGTGGGTACCTTTTTGCAAAATTGCCACAGTTTCTTTCCTATGTGTCAGATATAAATCGGACGGCCTATATTGCAGGATGGCAGGCACACCATCATCACCAACTCTATTTTTTATAAGAGTGTATTTTATGTATTTTATAATAGTGTAGATGTAGAGTAGATACAAGTCGACAGGTGGGCACGATGGTAGTGAGATAATGTGATGCAACAGTAGAGGTGCCACGTGGAGCGTTTAACTGGTCAACTAGTCATGTCATGAGCAAATACAAAGTTGTACGGTGAGCCCGTGACTGTATAATAACCACTAAACATAAACGGTGACCGTAATGAGTGGATTATGAAGTCCAATGTATGTATCATGCTTTCGCTTCAAATACATTGATCGTCATTGCATATATCGCGAGAGGAAGATGAAACACGCGTGAATTTTCTGGGGGCTTACTTTTAGAGGACCTGGAGATAGTTTTGTGTGCATACGTGAAAGGGGCGTACGGGGGGGGTATGTGATGGAGAGAGAGATGCTCTTCATTTCTCTTTATTATGACTAACTTTGTATATAGTATAAAAATATACAAATTCAAAGTGCGGAATAAATATCATTGTGGGCACCATGCAATGCAAATTAGCGTTCGTACTCCTCCATATAACTTTGTAACGTTGTATATATGTAGAAACTCTAAAATAATTTTTTGGCCACACTTTATTCAAAAGGAATGTTGTATGCGAAATAAACGTGAAGAGAGTGCTTCTTAGATCAATGGGGTACGTGATGTAACATGTGTGAATGTGTAGTTGATGCATTTGGCGGGGCCTAGAGAGGTATGTGTGTGTATTACGTATTCGAGAGAGGCATGGATAGAGGGGCCGACTGGGGTGGGGGGCGTGGGAGAGATAGCACGAGAAATGAGAGTGTATATGCAAGGGGGAGGGAATAGAGGCACCAGGAGAAATTTTCTGTGTGTGTAGTGTTTGTGTTGGTATGTGTGGGTGTGAGAAGATAATGAGACGTGGGGCAGAGGGTGTGTCACCGCGTGAGGTCCGGTGGGTCGAGGTGAGGCCCTTCATTCGGTTCCGTCCTGCGCCACATTGGTCGGCCCATGACACATTTAGGAAGACCCATGGATGGCTAGTCGTACAAGACAAAGATAGCAGAATTGTGAAGGACTCTGTGTCCACTGACAAAGCCGGCTAGGATTTGTAACCCTAGGTTCTCGGACTAAGGTAACCCCTTTATCTCTGATATTACTATTCATCCAACCTAACTTTAAGGGGCATCCTACAGAATGCTCTGCTAGAATCATACTCATCGATTAGGAAGAGAGGTGTGAGATAATGCGTGAGAGACAGGCGTAAAGATAATGTGCGTACATGAGACACATAGGCAGGTCCATGTATATAGAAAGGGTCGATGTGGATTGTGCGTGTGTATGTTTGCGGGAGGAAGAGTGCTTGTGATAAAGGTTAGTGAAAACAGTTGTAAATGGTTACAAGAGGGAGGGAGGGTTATATCTAGAGCATGTGTGCGAGAAAGAGACCTCGGGAGAGTGTGTCAGCATGTGTGAGAGACCACCGATGGAGAGTGAAACTACACGTAAAAGACTGCTCTACACATTGATTAAAGATATAAATTGTATCCAAATATTAGGATGGGATCATGATATTTGCAATTCGCGTAAGGAGCGGTCATTGATCCATCAGACATCTAGATTCTATCGAATTTTAGCATGTTATGTTATTATTCGACACAATTGATCCACATAGTTAGCATTTTGAACTCCAGACAATGCATCGCTTTAGCAATCGAATATAAACGTGAGTATAGTTCATGTTGTGTGTGTAAAGCACATTATACATACGAAAGTTACACAATGGACATTTATAAATAGCTACCTATGAACTAGCATACATTTGAATTCAACTTAAGGTGGTTTAAAAAAATCGAATTCAACATGAAGTCCATTCAATTATTTGAATTTGATATCATGGCATTTGTAAACCATACCTAAATTATGGGGGCACCAATCTTTGCTCTGATTTTGTACATAATAGCATATGTAGTCGTGTACAAAATAGATTCAAATTTAGCTCCTCCATTCCAAAATAATCGTAGTTATAGGATTTTCAAGTGTCAAAATTTCAAAAAGAAGCGGATAATTTAATGAGGTTTTCAAAACATACAAGGTCAAATATAATGTTGTCTATTTAGGTCAATCCTCATAGTTCAAGAGTACTCTAAACGTGAATGCTTGTGTTTCAAAATTTCGAACGAAGCGCCAAAAGATTCTCTACTCGCCCGAAACCGTGTGAGACCAATGTTTGGTAGTACAAGGAAATTACTTTTCTAATAACTCCTACCCATGAAACCTACCGGCCCGACGTCCAAAGGTCTAAACCATGGTAGGTTTGTAGCTTCCTCTAGACGCCACGCAACCGCCTCCGAAAAACATTCATACACAATGGTCGCCTAAGCACACATGTGCGCGGCCGAAATCGCTCCCACTCACTATTTGGGACACCTGGGATTACCATCCTACCCCTGACCCACAGTAGGTACGAAATTTAAGAGGGGGGCAAAGTTTGTACTTTCCCCAAATTTCAAACAAGCACGTCCCATCTTCTGTTCAAAAAAGACAAAAAACAAGCGCGTCCCAGACCGAAACATGGTTCCTCCCACCCATCCGATTCCCCATCCGTACTCCATGGGCGCCAAAACTACCTCTCCACCAGCCACGAAACCCCGGCGTCCTCCGTCCGCCACCCCATCCCACCCATCAACCGCCGCCCTCCTCCATCACGCCGGAGCCGATACCCCAACGTCGTCGTCCACCACAACCTCAACTGCAACGCCCTCCACAGCTAGTAGTTGAAGCCGAGGCCGAGCCGTCCGTACCCGAGCCAGTTCAACCATGCTGTCCTGCGCCTCACCGCTGCCGCTCCAACTTCGCCACCCTCCACCGCACCGGAGCTGTTCCTGCTACGCCGTCCTTCGCCGCCTCGGATCTGCTTCCCCTCCGCTGACATACGGCCATGGCAACACAGTCAACAATTTGGCTATGAGTTCGTCCAATCCTGCACCCTCCAGAACATCGGTTTCCCCGGTAAAAAGAAGAAGATCGGCGTGACATGTGGAGGTGACCACACCGGCAACTGAAGAAGGTACTCCTCTTCCCTTATTCATGCAAATCTTATGTCTCTGCTTGCATGGTATTCATCCCACAGAAGACACTAGCTGACCGCTTCTTCTTGATACTAGATGTTCCTAGTAACTCGCGATGCACAAGGTTTCTCCTCATATACTATTTCACCTTAGCTAGAGGTCCGTCGCCCCCCTGAATTTCAATTTCTGGCCAGTTGATTCCCAATTAACGGAAGCATTCCCTGGCGTAACAGGCGCTAGTACGACTATTACACCGGGGAAGCAGCGCCTTGGTGTTTATCTTAGGGGCGTGTGCAGCCTAGAGCTACTGGCGCCCGATCTGGAGGTTGGCCGGGATTAAAGGGATGGCTTGGGGGTGCTGCCAAGCACGGCGGTGGTGTGAGGTCGACGGGAGGGCGGGGCGGCGGAGGCACGGGTCTGGGCCTGTGGTAGCTGACGGTTCGAGAAAGATCGTCAACAGTGACTGGCGGGAGGTAGACGAAGGTCATCTGCCCGTTCCTTATAGATCGGACGGTTCATTAAAAAATTGACTGACCTATTTATTTTCAGTCGATTGTTATCTTAGATATGACCACATGTGGTGGTGTGCTGGAGGAGTACCTGCATTTCCTGTGCTCATATATTACAAATTCATATGGAGTAGAATCTAATTTTGTTTGCCATGCAATGTTGTAGAGCTATAATATGTCTCCTGTCATTTATTTTTCAGCCACCTGCTATCTGCTACTTTACAGTGCACTAGTTCTGCACACACTTCACCCATACTCTCACTATTGTGTTTTTAAGCAAGGGTATTTCAGAGTCTGCCGAAAGTGAAGCAAAAAAGAAAACAGACAAGTCATGCCATCTTTCTACGCGGCTAGGCGCAGCACGTTACAGTGCTTTAAAGGGTGCAGTGTCAGCAGATGGAGACGGTAAATGTTGCTCTGGAGTTGATGACCTCGCTCGCAATGAACCACCATCCCAGGTGCTTGCTTTAACTTTGCGGTGTCATATGTGGTTGCATGTTCCATATGGTGTCTAGCTTGTATTCGAAAGGCCAAAGTCGGTCTTTATTAAGATAAGGAAAGATATTTTTTACATGAACCACCATCTTGTGAGCACCAGAAGACAAATAGCTAGTCAGGGCACTGGTCGAGCCAGTGACAAGCCCAGCAAAGACAGGCATCACCTGGAAGCCAACTAAAAAGCCGCGATGGTGGCGAAGCAGCCCGCCTCCCACCAGGCTCTCAGGTCCTAGATGATCATGTTCACCACTCCAACCGGATGTCTAGCTTGTATTTCTTCCAATTTGGTTAAATTGCATCTGCTTAGCTTACACATTATACCTTTGAATATGACATGCCTTAACCATGTTCTTACATCAAACTAATGTTCTTGTGTATCCCTCATCAATCACTTATGACGAGGCAGGCAGGCAAGGGGACTACTCCTCATTTAAAGAATGCAGCATTAGCTTCCCGACATGATTCTCAAGAAACAGAAATGCTAGATGAAGATAGTGAGCGTAGCTCTGTAGTTGATTACAACATTTCCCCTACACTAGCATCACAGGTGCTTGCTCTAACTTGACAGCGTGATATGTGGTTGCATGTTGCATATGGTGTCTAGATTGTAATTCTTCCAATCTGGTTAAACTGCATGTGCTAGTCTGCTTAGCTTATACTCCTGTAAATGTGACATTATACCTGTTAATGTGACATGCCTTCCTGTATTTAGTACATAGTACATCTGTCTATTAAGCAAGTCCTTACATAAAACTATTGTTTTTTGTATCCCGCATCAATCAATATGATGATACACCTTTAGTATATGCAGTGCAATATTAGTTGCATCTTTCATATGATTTACAGCATGCGCTGCTTCTAGTTTGTTGAAATTCCATTTATGATGGGACGCTTTTAACTTGGGAGAGTCATATTGGTTGCATCTTTCATGCGGTGTCTAGCTTGCATTGCTTCTTATTTGCTGGAATGGTTTCTGCTTAGTTTACACAAATAGTTGTGAACATGCCATGCCGTCCTATTTTTCGTACATATTCCATCCTGGTATCATGTGTTTGCCTTACATCAAAGTAGTGATTGTCAGTATCATGCATGAATGAGTTCTGAAGAGAGAATTTTATTGCTTTTTCTTGTCGTTTTACTTGACAATTCAAAATCAATAAAGCGGAAGGAAGTTAGCAAGGCAGCGGATAAAGGTGCTCCTTTTGAACGGAGGGCCTCTACAGTTTCTACTCCTCCACACCCCAAGATGATTTCCAAGACAACACATGCATAGACACTCAACAAAGCTATGTTTATGAGGAGCACGTCTCCCCTAGTGCAGCATCACTGGTGCTCCCTCTAACTTGGCACTATTATATGTAGTTGCATGTTATGTGTGATGTCTAGCTTGTATTGCTTCTAATTTTGTTGAATTCCATCTGCTTACTTTACACATTATACTTGAATAAGACACGTGTTCCTGTTTCTAGAACATACAATATCTGTCTATCACACCATGTTCTTACATCAAATTACTATTGTTGTGTAACCTGCAACAATCACTTATCATAAGACACGTTTGACTTCGGAGTGTGATATAGGTTACATCTCACATTCTTTTCTAGCTTGTACTACTAATTTGTTGAAATGACACTTTTGACGAGATAGTTTTAACTTGGTAGAGTGATATTCGTTGCATCTTTCATATGGTGTCTAGCTTTCATTGCTTCTAATTTGTTGAAATGCCTTCTCCTTAGTTTACACATCATAAGTTGTGAATATGCAATGCTATGAATATGCAATGGCACTAATGACGAGAGACCTCTAACATGGTAGTGTGATGTTGTTTGCATCTTGCATATGATTTATTTCTTGTACCGCTTCACATTTGTTTAAACACCATTTATGCTGAGACACTGTTAACTTGGCAGAGCGATATTTGTAGCATCTTTCATATGGTGTCTACCTTCCATTGCATTGCTTCTAATTTGGTGAAATGTATTCTTCTTAGTTTACACATCATAGTTCTGGTTATCTCTTCCGTCCTATTTTTCATACATATTACATCCTCCTATCATGTGGTTGTCTAACATCAAAGTTCAGTTCGTCTGCATCATGCATCAATTTGTTCTAAAGAACTAAATTGTTATTCGTTTTTCTTGTCGGCTTGACTTAACATGGCACAGAGAAAGAGGAAGAAACACAGAATGGCAGGGAATGAGAAGTGGATGAATCCTGCAGATTCTGCTGGTACTGATGGTGCAATAGAAGGTGAAAGTCCAACGGATAAATTCTACAAACACGGCATCCCATGCTACATGAGCTGCAAAAAAGCCAAACAAAAACAAATAGCTGCCACCAAACAAGTAGAGACAACCCTAGTTCTTGCAACACCTACCACAGTACTACCAGCTGCACGACTTACTCATTCGTCAACTGAGCTAGCAGCACGTTCCCAAGCTCCCTTGCCACCTGACACTACTTCCCAAGCACTCTTGACACAAGACGAGTTGGCAATATCAGATGAACCTTGTGAGCTTCAACTGCAAGAAGGTAGTTGCTGGAGTCAAGTTACAGTTGCATGTTTCTTTATATGTAGTCTCACAGTTTGATGTACACTAACACTTCCTATGTTTGTTGTTGGACTAGCACCTAGGCGCAATAGGAAACAAACATCAGGGATAATGCTCGATAGGTTAACTAAATTTAGAGGAGGAAGAATGGAGATCCGTTTTAAGGTAGGTTTAAAAAGGCCACGTGATGCTATAGAGTCAGCCAAGTTAGTACCAGAGGCAGCGGTTGCCGTTAGGTGTCATGTACGTATCCTCCCAACATGGATTCAGTACGGGAATGGCAAAGACGAAACCCAGTTCAACACCTTCCTCGACCATTTGCCTGTAAGTATGGTTATGTATGGAAACTAGTAATGTCGTCTTGCTCTGTCCCATACTTTCTAGGTTGCTGATAATGAGACTCCCATAATTTTCAACAGATGGGGTTCAAGTTGGATAGCCAAGATGATGCAACCAGACAAGCTTGCACCCATGTTTTCAAGTCTGCTCTGCGATAGTAACGGTATAACTTGAGGAAAACTCACTTTGAAGGCAAGGCTAACAGTGAACTTTCCCAAACATCTCCAGTGGAAAATATATTGGATGAAGACTGGAGGGGCCTTGTTAAACACTGGTCTGATCTAAAGTATCAGGTACATTATATATATGTGATCAGATCACATGTTGAAGTCCTATTTACGCATGTGACACACTAATCTATCTTCTTGTAGGTGAACTGTTCAAAGAACAAGGCCAACCATATGAAAGTGAAATTCCAACAGACGACAGGATCTCGTAGCTATATTGCACACTGCGAGGCTGTTGTAATTAGCTGCTGTTTCACTCTTTTCGCTGTACCATATTATCAGATCTATATTGACTTGTTCAAAATGCAGAGGAAAGCCCGCAAGGACCAAAAAGTACCTGAACCAAATGCTGTGGAAATCTTCAAGGACTGTCACACCAGCAAGAAGAAGGCCATGACTACACCAGTCAAAGCCGCTGTTGTAAGTCTTTAATCCTCATGCCTTTTAACTACTACTTACTCTGACATGTGCCTTGAACTGCATGGTTTACAACCAATGTCTATTACTCCTTTCAATTTTATACACAATTGTCTTAGCGTATCATTCCAGCTTACAAGGTTTAAAAGAGAGGAGTGATGTTCCTTTGATCTTGACCCGTAATCTAGTTCCGTGCTGGACTTGCCCACACAACGTTACAATTGCCTATTTGTCTGTTCTCAGTTGTTTTGTGATATGAATGATGTCATACTGTGCTTACCATATTATAAACTTCGTCTCTTTATCCTTAGCCCTCAATACAATGTGAAGAAATAGACAATAAATTAGCGATGGTACATGGTCATATGTTTGGAAATTGGTTTTGTTATGTACTTTGCAATAAAATACAACTAATATTTTACATGGGTTCACCAGAATAAGTTCTGCATATAGACCAAACCTATTCTGTTTGGTTTTGCTGCCTCCTTAATATCTTCTATTCTGGTAGTACTAATGTAAAACCTCAACTTTTCAGCGAGCTATGGAAAAAATGGTGGAACCGCCACCTTCTGAAGGTGGCGAGGCAACTATAACCGCAATGTCAGCTCTTGCTGTAGTGGGTCAGTACCTGTCCACTAACAGTGCCAAAAGCACGTTCCTGCGTAATACTAGGTTGGTTGTTAAGGCAATATCGTCCAAACTGCCTCATGATCAAGATATGCAAGCTCAAAGCAATGTTGTATCTGCGCTCCAGACACAAGTCCATTCCCTAACAGAGGCCCTTTGTGAAACAAGGAGAAACATTGCTCAATGTTGTCAAGATATGCATGGTTTTGAAACCAGACTATCAGACATTTACTATGTTGTTCAGGATCCTAGCGGAAATGAAGGCAAGGGTTATGGTGCTCCATCAGACAATACAACATGAAAACGTAACAGTCAGATCAAATGAACCGAGCTTCTGAACTTCTGGTGGTGCATTTATCTGCTAGACTATTAAGTTTTATGCCAACCTTCCTTTTGTTATATAGTTGTAATTTGTTTTGGTGCGATACAAAATTTATTCTTAACATCCAGCCACCGGCTGAAGAAAACAGCAAGCCATTTTTGTATAGTGTAGAGTGTTCCCTATAGTTGCACTGGTGGCGATCTTTGATGCCGAGTGGATCTAATCTGTGCAATCGCCTTAATAGCCTAGCATTAGATTTGGCCTTATTTATTTCCTAGTCTTCTTTTTCCCTGGTTTGCTAGTGGCTGCAACTACCATGGGCCATATACGGGCCATAGGATCCATGGGTCTCCTACGGGCCATCGATAAATGGGCCTATAATCGGTGGGCCTCGGGCCATCGATAAATGGGCCTGTAATCGGCGGGCCCCGGGCGATCGATAAATGGGCCTGTAATCAGTGGGCCTCGGGCCGTCAGATAATTGGGTCTACATGGGCCGTAATCGGGCGTAGTTGGTATCGGCCCAGCACGGTAACGGGCCGTTAACAGGCCGCATGACTGCAAAAGCTTAATTCCGTCAGAGGCATAACGGGTCGTTAATGGGCCAGAATATAGGACGGGCTGGCCAGAAACGGGCCGACTCTTGCCATGGACCAAATTTGGCCCATTAGGGTAACAGGCTAGTAACGGGCCGACTCTTGCCATGGGCCGAATTTAGCCCATGTGGGGAACATACCAGTAACGGGCCGACTCTTGCCATGGGCCGAATTTGGCCCATTAGGGGAACATGACAGTAACGGGCCAGAAGTAATCGAGGGCCGAAAAGGAGCCCAAGAACGTATGGGCCGTCAATAGGCCGAAAGCTAACACGGGCTGGAAACGGCCCATGTAAATCACGAGCCATTAACGGGTACAAAGAAAATTACTATTCATTATGGGCTAGAGTCACCGTGGGCCTATAAAGGGCCAAAAGATACAAGGCCTCATATGGGCCGAAAGACGTCGTGGGCCATACATGGGCCGAAAGTGAAACGGGCTGGTCCCATATTCGGCGGCCACATGACGTTATTGGGCCGATTTCCTTTAGTGCCTAACGGGTCGTGAGTTAACGGGCCATAAAATGGGTTATTTGCGAAGAGACCGTTAACAGGCTTTTCATGGGCTAGCCCGTTAACTTTTAACCAAGTCAAATGGGCCGGCTTTGTAAGCTAAATGGGCCAGTGGTGGGCCGTGGCACGTGTCGACATATCATAGGCGCCTATCTGACCCACTGTCGAGCTGACACGTGTTTCGTCCGGCGAATAAGAATTTTACACGTGGAAATTTCCCATTGGTCGGGGCTGTTAATGGGTTATCGGGTCCAAAACCCGACCCGATAGCTTAACGGCGTTCCGTTACGGTGGATGCCACGTGTCGGTCACCCTTGACGAAAGCACTTCTGTGACGCGCAATTTATCGTCATGGAAGTGCACACTTCTGTGATGATAATTTTGATAATGTCATGGAACACTTCTACGACAGCATAGGTATGGCTATCTTGATTCTGTCATAAAATCGTCATGGATGTACATGCAAGACAGAAAACACAACCTACTGTGACAAACACGTATCATCACAGAAGTGTATTTTTTTGTAGTGGTTCTCAACTCCCTTTCTATCAATAATATGTAAATCAAATTCTTGGAGCAAGAGAACCCATCTAATGAGTCTAGGCTTAGCATCTTTCTTTTCCATAAGATATTTAATAGCAGCATGATCAGTGTGAATAGTAACTTTGTAATCAACAATATAAGGTCTAAACTTATCACATGCAAACACAACTGCTAAGAATTCTTTTTCAGTAGTAGCATAATTTCTCTGGGCAGTATGAAGAGTCTTACTAGCATACTGGATAACATTCAATTTCTTATCGACTCTTTGCCCTAGAACAACACCTACAGCATAATCACTAGCATCACACATAATTTCAAAAGGTAAATTCCAATCAGGTGGCTGAACAATAGGTGCAGTGATCAAAGCTTTCTTAAGTATTTCAAATGCTTCTACGCAATCATCATCAAAGACAAAAGGAATATCTTTTTGCAATAAATTAGTTAGAGGCCTAGAGATTTTAGAAAAGTCCTTAATGAACCTCCTATAAAAACACGCATGACCAAGGAAACTTCATATACCTTTTATGTCCTTGGGACACGGCATCTTTTCAATAGCATCAACTTTGGCTTTATCAACCTCAATACCTCTCTCGGAGATCTTATGCCCCAAGACAATGCCTTCATTAACCATAAAGTGACACTTTTCCCAATTCAGGACGAGACTAGTGTCTTTGCATCTCTGCAAAACTCGATCAAGGTTGCTCAAACAATCATCAAAAGAGGACCCATAAACAGAAAAGTCATCCATGAATACCTCACAAATCTTTTCACAAAAATCAGAGAATATAGCCATCATGCATCTTTGAAAGGTAGCAGGTGCATTACATAAACCAAAAGGCATACGTCTATAAGCAAAAGTACCAAAAGGGCAGGTAAACGTAGTTTTAGATTGATCCTTCACTAACACAGGTATCTCAGAGAAACCAGAATAACCATCTAGAAAGCAGAAATGTGTGTGTTTGGATAGTCATCCATCAATAAAAGGTAAAGGGTAATGATCTTTCTTAGTGGCTTTATTTAACTTATGGAAATCAATTACCATCCTATAACCTGTAATAATTCTTTGCGGGATCAATTCATCTTTATCATTAGGAACAACGGTACCTCCCTTTTTAGGAACACAATGGACAGGGCTTACCCATTCACTATCAGCAACGGGATAAATAATACCTGCCTCAAGGAGCTTTAGTATCTCCTTTCTTACCACTACTTTCATCTTGGGATTTAATGGTCATTGAGGATCTCTAACTGGTTTGGCATCTTTTTCCACTGTAATTTTGTGTTGGCATAATGTGGGACTAATGCCCTTGAGATCATCCAGAGTATATCCAATAGCTGCTTGGTGTTTCTTTAGAGTTTTCAATAATCTTTCTTCTTCTTGCTCTTAAAGTTTAGCACCAATAATAATAGGATATATTTCCTTTTCATCAAGATAAGCATACTTAAGATTATCAGGTAATGGTTTGAGTTCAAACACGGGATCACCCTTGGGTGGAGGGGGATCCCCAAGAATTTCAACGGGAAGGTTATGTTTCAGCATAGGTTCCTGTTTAAGGAACACTTCATCTATTTCCCTTCTTTCCTTCATAAACATATCGTTTTCATGGTCTAGCAAATATTGTTCTAATGGATCAGTAGGAGGAACAGCAATGGAAGCAAGACCAATAATCACATCCTTACTAGGTGGTTCCCTATCACGAGGTTATCTATGAAACTTAGCAAAATTAAACTCATGAGACATACCATCTATGCCAACGGTGACAGTATCTTTTTCACAATCAATCTTAGCACTAGATGTATTCAAGAATGGTCTACCAAAAATAATGGGACAAAAATCATCTTGTGGGGAACCAAGAACAAGAAAATCAGCAGGGTATTTGACCTTCCCACACAAGACTTCAACATCTCTAACAATCCCAATAGGTTTAATGGTATCCCTATTAGCAAGCTTAATAGTAACATCAATGTCTTCTAATTCAATGGGTGCAATGTCGTGCATAATTTCTTTATATAGATCATAAGGTATCGCACTAGCACTAGCACCCATATCACATAAGCCATGATAACAATGATCTCCTATTTTAACAGAAATAACAGGCATGCCTACGACATGTCTATGTATCTTAGTATCTGGTCAAGCATTATTAGCAGTCTCACCACAAAAATAAATAACATGCCCATCTAAATCATCATGGAAGAGATCTTTCATCATCATCCAACATTGATTTGCTCAGGAGGTGTATAAGTCCTAGTATTACTCTTACGAACAATAGTCGAAGCCTTAGCATGATCTTTTATCCTAACAGGAAATGGGGGTTTCTCAACATAAGTAGTAGGAACAATAGGATCACTAAAGGTGATAGTCTTTTCTTCAACTGTAATAGGTGCAACTACTTTCACTTCAACAGGAGGATTATATTTAAACCACTTCTCTTTAGGGAGATCCATGTGAGTAGCAAAAGATTGACAGAAATAAGCTACTATCTCAGAGTCAAGTCCATACTTAGCGCTAAATCCACAAAAAGCATCGGTATCCATAAAATATTTAACACAATCGAACTTAGGTGTCATACCTGACTCCTTACCATCGTCGGAACCCCAATCTTCAGAGTTGCATTTAATTCTTTCCAATAAGTCCCATGTGAAATCAATAGTCTTCAGCATATAAGAACCAGCACAGGAAGTATCGAGCAGGTTGCGATTATCAAGAGAAAGCCGAGCATAAAAGTTTTGAATAATCATTTTCGAGAGAGCTCATGATTGGGGCATGAATATAACATTGACTTAAGCCTCCCCCAAGCTTGAGCGATGCTTTCTCCTTCGCAAGGCCAGAAATTATATATGTAATTACGATCACGATGAACAAGATGCATAGGATAGAACTTCTGGTGAAATTCCAACTTCAATCGCTTATAATTCCAAGATCTCGTATCATCACATAGCCTATACCATGTCAATGCATCTCCCTTCAAAGATAAAGGGAAGACATTCCTTTTGACAACATCATCGGGAATACCTGCAAGCTTAAATAATCCACAAACTTCATCCACAAAGATAAGGTGTAAATCAGGATGCAATGTTCCAGCTCCTGTAAATAGATTAGCTAGCAGTTTCTCTATCATACCCGAAGGAATCTCAAAGTAAATATTTTCATAAAGTTCAGTAGGTTGAGGAGCAACTCTTTGTTCTTCTGGTCGGGGTGAAGATACCCCGAACAAGCCCCTCCAAGGATTAGTTTCCATAGTGACAAGTAACTGAAAATTTCAGCACACTATATAAATGTTTCCTTACCAAGTTCCACTCACCAAAAGCGCTACACTCCCCGGCAACGGCGCCAGAAAAGAGTCTTGATGACCCACAAGTGTAGGGGATCTATCGTAGTCCTTTCGATGATTAAGAGTGTCGAACCCAATGAGGAGCAGAAGGAAATGATAAGCGGTTTTCAGTAAGGTTTTCTCTGCAAGCACTGAAATTGTAGGTAATATATAGTTTTATAAGATACATAGTAATGAGTAACAAGTAAATAAAGTAAATAAAGTGCAGCAAGGTGGTCCAATCCTTTATGTAGCAAAGTATAAGCCTGGACAATTTCTAATAATGAGAAAGGAGCTCCCGAGGACACATGTGAATTATCGTCAAGCTAGTTTTCATCACGTTCATATGATCCGCGTTTGGTACTTTGATAATTTGATATGTGGGTGGACCGGTGCTTGGGTACTGCCCTTACTTGGACAAGCATCCCACTTATGATTAACCCCTATTGCAAGCGTCTGCAACTACAAAAGAACTATTAAGGTAAACCTAACCACAACATTAAACATATGGATCCATATCAGCCCCTAACGAAGCAACACATAAACTAGTGTTTAAGCTTCTATCACTCTAGCAACCCATTGTCTACTTATTACTTCCCGATGCCTTCCTCTAGGACCAAATAATGGTGAAGTGTCATGTAGTCGATGTTCACATAACACCACTAGAGGAAAAGACAACATACATCTCATCAAAATATCGAACGAATATCAAATTCTCATGGGTACTAATAGCAAGACTTGACCCATGTCCTCAGGAACAAACGTAACTACTCACAAAGCATATTCATGTTCATAATCAGAGGAGTAATAATATGCATAAAGTATCTGAACATATGATCTTCCACCAAGTAAACCAATTAGCATCAACTACAAGGAGTAATCAACACTACTAGCAACCCACAGGTACCAATTTGTGGTTTTGATACAAGATTGGATACGAGAGATGAACTAGGGTTTTGAGAGGAGATGGTGTTGGTGAAGATGTTGATGGAGATTGACCCCCTCCCGATGAGAGGATCATTGGTGATCACGTTGGTGATGATTTCCCCCTCCCGGAGGGAAGTGTCCCCGGCAGAACTGCTCCGCCGGAGCCCTAGATTGATTCCGCCAAGGTTCCGCCTCGTGGCGGCGGAGTTTCATCCCGTAAGCTTTTCCACAATGTTTTTCCAGGGTAAAAGCTCTAATATAGTAGGGGGCACGCCTAGTAGGGGGGGCACGCCCTCCACTCTCCTGGACAGGGTGTGGGCCCCCTGGTGTATTTCTTTCACCCAATAATTCTTATTAATTCCAAAAAAACATGTTTCGTAGAGTTTGAGGATTTTTGGAGCAGTGCAGAATAGGTTTCCAATGTTTGCTCGTTTTCCAGCCAGAATTCTAGCTGCCAGCATTCCCCCTCTTCATGATAAACCTTGTAAAATAAGAGAGAATAGTCATAAGTATTGAGATATAAAGTGTAATAACAGCCCATAATGCAATAAATATCATATGAAAGCATGATGCAAAATGGACGTATCAACGGGGCCTCAGTCTAGAATGCGCGTACCGTCGGAGAAGCTGACCGTCGTGCGTCTCCACACGAACGTTGCCAGCGGTGGCGGTGCTGATCGACATGCGCCTCCACAAGAACGTAGCCAGAGGTGGCGGCGCGGCTAGAGGGCGGCAGTCTACGAGAGCATACTGTGGGAGCGAGAGGATCGCCGTGCGTCCCCTCGACGAATCACGGCGCTGACATATCGGCGCGGCGGGGAGGGCGGCTTTGGTGGAGTGAATGGAGTGGATGGGGACGGGAGGGAGGGGGTTTGGGGAATATTATTGGCTAGTTGGCCGAAGGGCGGTTGAATCGGATTTGGGGGGAATTTTTGTGTGTGTGGGGGGGGAGGATTTTCGCGCGGTGGGCGGGGGTAGTTTGGCGCATGGTTGGTTTCTCCAAGTGCAGTCCCACGTGTCAGTGAAGAGGCAAGCCGAAGCGCGTTCCGTTTGCGTGAGCCGTGTGCAGGACCGAACGTGTGTGGGGTGCAATGCGACCGCGACAGGAGTGATGTGAGTGTACCACCTTTTTTCCTTTTAAACTAGGTGCTTCACCCCTCAAAAAAAATTTGTTGCTTCCCGCGATCCATCGATACTACTTACTAGTAATCCGGTAATCCCGACTAAAACGGCGCGGCCGGGTCTTTTCCCGTGCGATATGCTAGGAAGTTGGCTTAGTTTGTTTTTTTAGGACGAGTAATGCTACACCTACGAAATCCTAGTTACGTAATTAACCTAATGTGAAACATGTGAGCTGTTGATTGTAGATTGGGGGGGGGGGAGGGAGGAGCCCACCACCATGAAAATCAAGGGAGGAGAGAGAGAGGCAATTTAGTTAACCCTTTCATAGGTTCCCGTAGATGTAGAAAGATGTGAAATGCGTGAATGTGTAGTGGACGTACTATTGGAGTGCCTAAGATAAATTCTGTATGTATAGACCCTATGTGTTTATTTTACTTCGCATGTTAGATTTGTCTCGGTTCAATAAAAAGCAGAGTTGGTGATGATGGTGTGCCTGTCATCTTGCAATATAGGCCGTTCGATCTATATCTAACGGATAGGAAGGAAACTATGACAATTTACCCGCACTCCTCTCCTCATTTCCAGATAAGGCTTTCCCTCGTTCATCCTTTTCTCCCACAAGATCTTGATCTTCCGTGCAACGCACGGGCATCTTGATAGTACTCCAACAATATGTATATTATTGTGAAAGTTCATATACACCGGTCGAGATTAATGCAAACACGGCAGATTTTCATTACATTTCGAACTTTTATAGGAAAGAAAAATAAAAGAAACCCGATCCTAAACCTATTCTACGGCGGCGACCAATGTCCTCCATCTGCGATCTCTATGTACGGGGGCGGGGTTCAAGACCCATGAAGTGAAGGTGCGGTCTCCGGCGAGGAAGAGTAGAACAAGGGACACAGACCGGCCAGTTGGCACACCATGCCCTGCCGCCTCCCATGCCCTACTCATCCTCGGAGGAGTCCCTGACCTCGGCGGTGCCGGACGTTGGACAGCAGCAAGTAGGACGCGTGGCTGACAGTGCTCCCGTCGTCGGCCGCCTGCATGGCCACCGCTTGTGCGGTCGCGTCCGCGTCTGGCTACGCCGCTATTGCGTCGCGAGAGGCGACTTGAGCGAGGGCGGCGACCTCGAGCTTCATCCCCGAAGACAAGCTCTCCCGCAGAGAGTTCGCACTTGCGGTCATGGCGGATGTGGTGCCGTGTAGGAGGACGATGTGCTATGGTGTGGAGGTTAGCTAGGCGTTGCCGCTTTAAGTAGCACATTCCGATGAGGCCAAGCGTCCGGGTGCGTCATTAAGTCGTCGGAGTTGGTTCCTCGGGCACCGAGCCTCTTAATGACGACATATGATCGGACGGCATGAATGCGGGCAGCTGGCGCCGGCTGGGAACACACCGCGCGACGGTGCGAGGGATGAGGGATTTGGTGTGCCAGGGTAGTCAGCTCCGGTCGTGGCAACGTTGGAGATGCCCTTTGCTCACATGCAATCCCCGCAATGTCATTGAAAAAGCAAGACGACCCGGCATGGTCGCAGGTCCTGAGGATGCAGTTAGCCATGCTACACCACTCCGCGGACATGTCGCGGTGCCCCATGCATCCTCGACGAGCCGGGTGTTGGGGTGTGTTTGGATTGTGGCCAAAGTGCACCTTACCAAAATTTTGGTCATGACCCAAAGATTGGTCTTAGTTTGGATGGTTGCCATTTCTTTGGCATGCCAATGAACTCTAGCCAACTCTAGTTCATTTTTCTTGCGAATGTCGGCCAAATCATGGGCAACCAATACCTCAACCAAACTTTTGGCTACCCAATGCTTTGATGGGGCAACCTTGGGCACAAACCAAACATATTGTTGGTCGTGCCACAGCAGTAATGCCACCCTCAGCACACTGAAACCGACTGTGTCTAGCGACGATATGAGCGTGTCGCTCATCGCGGTTGCCGTGTCCAGAGGCGCTGCTGGAGATGCGCCCCATTGTTGGCCCCAACGACCCACATGAACGGTTATCTGTGGCGAGGAGGTCGTGGGCCAGCTCCTCCATTGGACTAGTCTGCGCTACGTCGTCCCGGCGGGTGTGCCGCACATGTCTGTTTCCCTGTTTTCCCGGCCATTTTCGAGCGTCAGTGCTCCGCGTTGCGCATTAGGCCTTTCACTATGTAGGCCAAGCGAGACAACTTATTGTTTATTTGAGCCGTTCAAGTATAATCATGTGGCATTTGCTTATGTGTCATTCCTCTCCAACCCTCTTCTCCATCGATCATGTCGCCCTCCAGTCGAGTCCATCCTCCCACATGCCTCATTTGAACATTCCGCCGAGTATCATTCACATGTACCCCACCCTAGTCCTCTTTCAATCGGTCTCCGGACCACGAGATGAAATCGAGAGAGAACGAGTTGGGGCACGTGATACCTAAGGCGGATTCAAAATTTTGAACCGGTGATCATAGAATCCGCAAATCATATATGAAGGGTATTCAATGTTCGTTTCGTTTTTGAACGTATAATATACTCCCTCCTATCCTTTCTAGTTTACATATAAGTTTTATGTGTAGTCAAAGTATCTCTACTTTGATCAAAAAGCTATCAACATTCAACAACACACCCAATCAATATTGTTAGATTCGTACGTACTCCTAGATTTGTACTCGAGATGGTTTCCAATTTGTTTTCAACCACGTGAATGTGCTTGTTCTCACGCATGCTCTTCCTACTAGGATTTCGCCACGTATAGCCAGTCCAATAGTAACTTTTTTAAGCTCCCTATCCAATAGTACACGTGGAGTACTAACAACATCTGTACTCCCTCCTTCCATTTATATAGGGCCTATGTGGATGAGAGAGATGTGAAAAAGTAAGGGATTGAGCTCTCATGCAAGAGCCTTAGCTATATACGCATTCCTAGTTAAATACTAGTACAATAAATATGAAGAAAGAGATAGAGAGGAGATGGAAAAAAGTACTAATACACTAGCCAACCTTATATATTTTTTTGCGGGAAATAGCCAACCTTATAGCCCACACTACCGTATGAGTGCATATAATAGATGATGGCTATCGATGACATGACAGTCCCTCATAGCCATCGACTGGCTATATTATTAACCATGCGCTAATGCGTTTTTATAACCGCATTTGATTATTGACAAGATTAATAGTACATGAGATGTATAATGTGAAAATTATATCATTGGAAACTCCTTTCACATACGAATTTGACCGTATGCTTTGTGTAAGTTGCATGTCATATATTATTACTCTAACATTTGGTCAAAGTTAGCCTCGAAAAATGCATTAGGCCCTGTATAGTAAATGGAAGGAGGGAGTAGTAGTGGAAGTGGATCCTCTTACGTAGGTATCCCTGCCTTACCCTCCCTTTCGGTCACATACTGGCGGACCCCATGCTTGCTAGGCCCCCAATGTCAGTTACTCAATGGGTTCGGCCATGTCCTCATCCGTAGTATACTCCCTCTGTTTTAATTTACTCCGCATAAAACGGAGGGAGTGGTTGTATAATAAATGATGCGGGCGGGGGAGGGGGAGGGACGTCGGTTTGTTGTCAACTGCGGTCCCACAAGCGAGTGAAAACGCAAGACGAAGCGCGTTCCATTCGGTGAGCAACATGGAGGGTGCAGTGTGCCGGGCTGCAACGCGAACGCGACAAGAGCGATGTACAGTCAAAACCGATTGACCGGTTGTCACCGGAACCACTATTCACACCAGAACCTTCGCTGCTCGGCCAACGCCAGCCACTGCCCTAAAACCACACCTAATCTCCAGCCCATTCCCCCACCTTTTGATCCCCTAGCCTGCATCAAGCGTCCCCTAGTCCGCCGGAAAGCCATGGTGCGCCGCAAGATCACTTACTACAAGATGCTGACGCCGGAGCGCCATGCAGAAATCGTGGCGGCGGTCAGCGCCACAGAGCTCCGTTCCCAAGCTCACTTTGCGACGGGCCAATCCCCGAGTTCTCTGGAGCCAAGCTTCGAGAAGGAGGAAGCCGGTCCATTGTTCATGGTGGAGGTCGCGGCGCAGATGTCCCCCGATGGGTATGAGATGATGGACGTCGACTTCGTGCCGACGTCCGAGTCCCCCATGGTGCAGGCGGGCCAGCGGTTCAACATGGCGAAACTAAAGGAGGACCAGGAGGCAGAGGCTCAACTCGACACGGAGCGCGTGCATGCCGCTGCCATCGAGGCTCTCCTGCAGGCGGAACCGGATGTCGTGGATGTGAACTAGGCGGCGGAGGCTCAACTTGAGGTGGAGCGCGCGGATGCCGCTTCCATCGAGGCCCTCCTGCAGGTGGAAACGGACGTCCTGGACTTGAACCGAGCAGCAGAGGCTCGACTCGAAGCAGAGCGTGCGGATGCCGCTCTCATCGACGCCCTCCTGCAGGCGGAATCGGATGTCCTGGACTTGAACCGGGCGGCGGAGGCTCGACTTGACATGGAGCGCGTGGATGCCGCTGCCATCGAGGCCCTCCTGCAGGCGGAACCGGACGTCCTCGACTTGAACCAGGTTGTGCTCTCGTCCATGCAGAGCGCCCGCACGCTCCGCGTGAATGAGTAGCTGGAGGCCGAGGACAACCATGGTGAGGAGACACACGTCGGCAGCTACGGCTGGTTCGCGCCGGCAGCCAAAGACGACGAGGCTGTCTCTTTCCGCGAGCAGTGATAGTTTTCTTTATGTTGTTGTTTTTATGGATCTTTTGCTGTGTAAAAACATATATTTGTTATGCAAGTCGCCTGACTTGGGTCAGTCTACCATTTCAGGCGGTTGGATGAATATCCTACGTCTCCTAACCCTTCTTTCCTTCTTCCTCACCTCTTCTCCGTCTTCCCCAACAGATCACCGCACGGGCCGTACGGATACTCCCCAACATGCGGTTGGATAAACATACTCTATGAACGAAAATTATGTGTTAGTGATAGGATGGCTGAGTTTGGTTTGTTCACATGCGACAACATGTGTCAGTGATGGTGCGTTCCCTTGGTTGGGTTTGCAGTGTGCAGGAGTGACTGTGTGCGGCTGCGGTGCGACCGCGGCGTGCAGGAGCGACCGTGTGAGGGTGCGGTGCGACCGCGACAGCCGTGTGCAAGTGTACCTCCTTCTCATTTTGAAAACTTTAGGCAAGCTTGGCAAAAATGTGTGGCGAAGTTTGGCAATGCAAGGCCTAGACCCAAACTGGATAAGTACGTACGTACTAGGAGTACTAGTGTTAAAAAAGAAAGGCGGGGTTTTCCTTCGCGGGATTTAATCGATAAAAATCCTTGTTTCACATGTCAATTAATGCATATTTTTTTCTCCAAAGACCAAAGAGCTAACCATCTCACTCCTCATTGCTTGATTAATGCAGCGCCATGCAAACCAACCTTCTCACTTCCGCATGCATGCAAGGGATATTTATGTCCTTTGTTGCTAGTACGAGGCAAACCCCATAAATTTTGCTTCGATTAGTGTTAGTGGCCTTTTGCAAATTGTAATTTTGATATACTGGCCTTGTGTACAAGAAAAATGGAGGTAGTAACTATATTTGACTTCCTTCCCCATTGCGGTGACGTCGACGATATCGTTTTTTTGTGGTTTGGCGAAGTGCGTTTGACGGAGAACACTATTGAGGGAGACCACAATAAGTCGTTCGCAAGTGCCGCCTACAAGCCGAGACAACCACCTTATTTGCATCCAGGAAGTCCGTTGAACCAAAGGACTAGTACTACTAGGAGTACTAGTGCGGTGAGATTGTTTCTCGAAGAAGACGATGGAGCAGCGGAGTCAGCGAAGAGTGAAATGATGGTTGCTTCGTACGTGCTTTTCTGAGTTGACGCCTCACTGCTTTGTGATTTGTGATAGAAGGGACAGGGGAGTAGACTCTGTGCTCTATACTGTACTACATGCGTCCAAGCATGGGAGAAAGAGGAGAGATGTTGCATTTTTCTATTCCGTCAATCAATCAATCAAGGAGCTTCGGTTCCATCTTTTTGGCTTTGGCAGCACCGTCCACAATGGTTCCCATGATGCCAAAAGCTATTTTCACATTTGGCTACACATTGTGGATGCCCTTAACCATACCACTTGGTTTTGCTCCTGTGTGCTATCTATACAAATCTCAATTATATTGATCTAAAAAAGTATAGAATCAAGATTAGTAAAAAGGAGGTGATTTTGCCGCGCGGATGGCGGGGGAGGTTTCTTATTTTCAGAGGACGCTGTCCTGGTGGTTTGCTAACATGCGGTCCCACGTGTCAGTGCTTTACCAAGCCGATCTGCGTCCCACATGAGGCAGAACAACGGCAGAAGCAACACGTGGTTAAGTTGAAGAAGATGATGGAGAAGCGGATTCAGCAACGAGTGAAATGAAGGTTGCTTTGTCCCTCCAACTTCTTTATTTATCTTTATTACTTCGTCCCTCCAACTTAACTGCGGGAAAGGTGCATCTTTGTGATTTGATGCCTCATTGCTCATTACTACGCTGGCGCCATGACTGGGGTGCTTCACCCCGGCTGCTCTGCACTGTATTCCGGTATGGCACATGGACCCGGTAGCTTGATGTCCCACATGTCGGCGAAAGGGACTAGAAGATTTATGAAAGCGAGCGCTCCAGTCTTACGACAAAGGAGTACACGACATGACGGCCCAGTGAAATGTCACTTGTACTGTATAGTACTATAGTTTTGCTGTTTCGCACAATCCATCGATACAAACCCGATTAAATAGGAAAGGGCGGGATTTTCCCGCGCGGTAGATGATACTGGCCATACATTTCAAAGGAAATTTTAATGTATGCAAACTGAGTAATTAACAATATGATATCTAGTAAAACTAAAAACACATATGATTTATACTGTTAGAGTGTAGTAGTAGTGCTGTATTGCATAGTTGTTAGATGTAACATGCCAGAATGTGTAGAGATGTAGTTTTGGAGGGCCTACAGAGAGAAAAGCGTAATACAGTCACCGAACTTCAGAATAAGCTGATTACGGTCACTATATACGTTTTGCGGTGATTATACGGTCACTTGCTCACGGTTCAGCATCGATTGCACTCTGTTTACTGGCCAAATAGTCTGCGTGGCGCCACGTTGACTAGTTAAATTGACCATGTTCCTTGTGGGTCCCACCTGTTAGTTCGCATAGGGAAAATGTCAGATAAACACAAATTTACGCAGGCACGACAAGACTCCAACCCGTGTGCGGGAATCACCTGGTTGTGTATGTGTCTGTCAGGGCCTGATGTGTGCGCATGCACGTGTAGGTTGAGCACTTGAGCATGAGAGTGTGTGTTGGTTGTGTGGTGTACTGGTGTGTGCATGCATGCGTGCGTGTGTGCGTCTGACTGTTGCGTGCGTGCGTGGCTGCGTGTGTACGTGTGAGTGTTGCGTGCGTGCGTGGGTGCATGTGTTTGTGTGAGTGTTGCGTGCATGTAGTTCGTGTGCATGCGTGGATGTGTGTATAATCACCACCCCAGCTCCTGTGTGTTAAAACAGACGGCTCAGCATACCAATACAAGGCCACCTTGTCCGATGTGCCCACGGTCATGACTTCGAACCACCGTCCAAATACTTTTTTTGTCGTTTGTTTTCATTCTTACTAGCAAGATGCCCGTGCGTTGCATGTAACATCAAGATGCATTTGTATGACTAGTTTATCTTGTGAAAGAAAAGGATGAATGAGGGAAGGCCTTATTTGCAAATGTGGAGAGGTGTGTGGGTACCTTTTTGCAAAATTGCCATAGTTTCTTTCCTATCCGTCAGATATAAATCAGATGGCCTATATTGCAGGATGGCAGGCACACCATCATCACCAACTCTTTTTTATAAGAGTGTATTTTATGTATTTTATAAGAGTGTAGATGTAGAGTAGATACAAGTCGACAGGTGGGCATGATGGTAGTGAGATAATGTGATGCAACACTAGAGGTGCCACGTGGAGCGTTTAACTGGTGAACTAGTCATGTCATGAGCAAATACAGAGTTGTACGGTGAGCCCGTGACAGTATAATAACCACTAAATGTAAATGGTGACCATAATGAGTGGATTCTGAAGTCCAATGTACGTATCATGCTTTCGCTTCAAATACAATGATCGTCATTGCATATATCCCGAGAGAAGGATGAAACATGCGTGAATTTTTTAGGGGCTTACTTTTAGAGGACCTGGAGATAGTTTTGTGTGCATACGTGAAAGGGGCGTACAGGGGGGGGGGTATGCGATGGAGAGAGAGATGCTCTTCATTTCTCTTTATTATGATTGTGGGCACAGTGCGGAATAAAAATATACAAATTCACAGTGCGGAATAAAAATCATTGTGGGCACCATGCAATGCAAATTAGCGTTCGTACTCCTCCATATAACTTTGTAATGTCGTATATATGTAGAAACTCTAAAATATTTTTTTGGCCACACTTTATTCAAAAGGAATATTGTATGCGAAAGAAACGTGAAGAGAGGGCTTTTTAGATCAATGGGGTACGTGATATAACATGTGTGAATGTGTAGTTGATGCATTTGGCGGGGCATAGAGAGGTATGTGTGTGTATTACGTATTCGAGAGAGGCATGTATAGAGGGGCCGACTAGGGGCGTGGGAGAGATAACACGAGAAATGAGAGTGGTCTAGAGAGAGAGACGAATATGACGTCACAACGAGAGATTCCATTCCCTTGAGTGTGTATATGCAAGGGGGGGAGGGAATATAGGCACCAGGAGAAATTTTTTGTGTGTCTGGTGTTTGTGTTGGTATGTGTGGGTATGAGAAGATAATGAGACGTGGGGGCAGAGGGTGTGTCACCGTGTGAGGTCCGGTGGGTCGAGGTGAGGCCCTTTGTTCGGTTCCGTCCTGCGTCACATTGGTCGGCCCGTGACGCATTTAGGAAGACCCATGGATGGCTAGTCATACAAGACAAAGATATCAGAATTGTGAAGGACTCTGTGCCCACTGACAAAGCCGGCTAGATTTGTAACCCTAGGTTCTCGGACTAAGGTAACCCCTTTATCTTTGATATTACTATTCATCCAACCTAACTTTAAGGGGCATCCTACAGAATGCTCTGCTAGAATCATACTCGTCGATCAGGAAGAGAGGTGTGAGACAATGCGTGAGAGACAGGCCTAAAGATAATGTGCGTACATGAGACACGTAGTCAGGTCCATGTATATAGAAAGGGTCGACGGGGATTGTGCGTGTATATGTTTGCGAGAGGAAGAGTGCTTGTGATAAAGGTTAGTGAAAACAGTTGTAAATGATTACGAGAGGGAGGGAGGGTTATATCTAGAGCATGTGTGTGAGAAAGACATCTAGGGAGAGAGTGTGTGAGCATGTGTGAGAGACCACCGATGGAGAGTGAAACTACACGTAAAAGACTGCTATACACATTGATTAAAGATATAAATTGTATCCAAATATTAGGATGGGATCATGATATTTGCAGTTCGCGTAAGGAGCGGTCATTGATCCATCAGACATCTAAATTCTATCGAATTTGAGCATGTCTATGCTATTATTTGACACAATTGATCCACATAGTTAGTATTTTGAACTCCAGACAATGCATCGCTTTAGCAATCGAATATAGACGTGAGTATAGTTCATGTTGTGTGTGTAAAGCACATTATTCATACGAAAGTTACACAATGAACATTATAAATAGCTACCTATGAACTAGTATACATTTTAATTCAACTTAAGGTGGTTTAAAAAATCGGATTCAACATGAAGTCCATTCAATTATTTGAATTTCATATCATGGCATTTGTAAATCATACCTAAATTATGGGGGCACCAATCTTTGCTCTGATTTTGTACATAATAGCATATGTAGTCATGTACAAAATAGATTCAAATTTAGCTCCTCCAGTCCAAAATAATCGTAGTTATAGGATTTTCAAGTGTCAAAATTTCAAAAAGAAGCGGATAATTTAATGAGGTTTTCAAACATACAAGGTCAAATATAACATTGTCTATTTAGGTCAATCCTCATAGTTCAAGAGTACTCTAAACGTGAATGCTTGTGTTTCAAAATTTCGAACGAAGCGCCAAAAGAGCCTCTACTCGCCCGAAACCGCGTGAGACCAATGTTTGGTAGTACAAGGAAATTACTTTTCTAATAACTCCGACCCGTGAAACCTACCGGCCCGACGTACAAAGGTTTAAACCGGGGTAGGTTTGTAGCTTCATCTAGAGGCCATGCAACCGCCTCCGAAAAACATTCATACACAATGGCCACTAAGCACACATGCGCGTGGCCGAAATCGCTCCCGCCCACTATTTGGGACACCTGGGATTACCATCCTACCACCAACCTGCAGTAGGTCCGAAATTTAAGAGGGGGGCAAAGTTTGTACTTTCCCCAAATTTCAAACAAGCGCGTCCCATCTTCTGTTCAAAAAAGCCAAAAACAAGCGCGTCCCAGACCGAAACATGGTTCCCCCCACCTGTCTGATTCCCCATTCGTACTCCGTGGGCGCCAAAACTACCTCTCCACTAGCCGCAAAACCCCGGCGTCCTCCATCACGCCGGAGCCGATACCCCGACGTCGTCGTCCACTGCAACCTCAACCGCAATGCCCTCCACGGCTAGTAGTTGAAGCCGAGGCTGGGCCGTCCATACCCGAGCCAGTTCAACCACGCCGTCCTGCGCCTCACCACTGCCGCTCCAACTTCACCAGCCTCCACCACACCGGAGCTGTTCCTGCTATGCCGTCCTTCGCCGCCTCCGATCTGCTTCCCTCCACCGATATACCGCCACGGCAACACAGTCAACAATTTGGCCATGGGTTCGTCCAAGCCTGCACCCTCCAGAACATCGGTTTCCCTAGTAAAAAGAAGAAGATCAGCGCGACATGTGGAGGTGACCACACTGGCAACCAAAAATGGTACTCCTCTTCCCTTATTCGTGAAAATCTTACGTGTCTGCTGGCACGGTATTCATCCCATAGAAGACACTAGTTGACCGCTTCTTCTTGATACTAGATGTTCCTAGTAACTCGCGATGCACAAGGTTTCTCCTCATATACTATTTCACCTTAGCTAGAGGTCCGTCGCCCCCCTGAATTTCAATTCCTGGTCAGTTGATTCCCAATTAACGAAAGCATTCCCCAGCGTAACAGGTGCTAGTCCACCTATTACGCCGGGGAAGCAGCGCCTCAGTGTTTATCTTAGGGGCGTGTGGGGCCTAGAGCTACTAGCACCTGATCTGGAGGTCGGCCGAGATTAAAGGGATGGCCTAGGGGCGCTGCCAAGCTCGGCGGTGGTGTGAGGTCGAGGGGAGGGCGGGGCGGCGGAGGCAGGGGTTTGGGCCGGTGGTCACTAGCGGTTCGAGAAAGAGCGTCAACAGTGGCTGGCGGGAGGTAGACGAAGGCCATCTGCATGTTCCTTATAGGTCGGACGGTTCATTAAAAAAATCGACTGACCTGTTTATTTTCAGTCGACTATTATCTTGACATGACCACATGTGGCGGTGTGCTGGAGGAGTACCTGCATTTCCTATGCTCATATATTAGAAAATCATACGGAGTAGAATCTAATTTTGTTTGCCATAATTCTCAAAAAAAAATTGTTTGCCATGCAATGTTGTAGAGCTATCATATGTCTCCTGTCATTTATTTTTCAGCCACCTGCTATCTGCTACTTCTACAGTGCACTAGTTCTGGACACACTTCACCCATACTCTCACTATTGTGTTTTTATGCAAGGGTATTTCAGACCCTGCCTTGACAGAAGCACAAAATATAAGAGAGAAGTCGCTCCAGTGTGGTACGCGGCTAAGCCAGACACGTTTCAAGACTTTAAAGGGTGTAGTGTCAGCAGATGGAGACAAGGAACCTAGCTTTGGAGTTAATGATCTCTCTTGCCATGAACCACCATCCCAGGTGCTTGCTTTAACTTCACGGTGTCATATGTGGTTGCATGTTCCATATGGTGTCTAGCTTGTATTCGAAAGGCCGAAGTCGGTCTTTATTAAGATAAGGAAAGATATTTTTTGCATGAACCACCATTCCGTGAGCACCAGAAGACAAATAGCTAGTCAGCGCACTGGCCGAGCCAGTGACAAGCCCAGCAAAGAGAGGCATCACCTGGAAGCCAACTAAAAAGCCGTGATGGTGGCGAAGCAACCCGCCTCCCACCAGGTTCTCAGGTCCTAGATGATCATGCTCACCACTCCAGCAGGATGTCTAGCTTGTATTGCTTCCAATTTGGTTAAATTGCATCTGCTTAGCTTACACATTATACCTTTGAATATGACATGCCTTTCTGTTTTTGGTACATACTAGTACATTTGTGTAATAACCATGTTCTTACATCAAACTAATGTTCTTGTGTATCCCTCATCAATCACTTATGATGAGGCACGCAGGAAAGGGGACTAGTCCTCATTTAAAGAATGCAGCGTCAGCCTCCCGACATGATTCTGAAGAAACAGAAATGCTAGATGAAGATAGTGAACTAGCTCTCTAGTTGATTACAACATTTCCCCTACACTAGCATCGCATGTGCTTGCTCTAACTTGGCAGCATGATATGTGGTTGCATGTTCCATATGGTGTCTAGATTGTAATTCTTCCAATCTGGTTAAACTGCATGTGCTAGTCTGCTTAGCTTATACATTATACCTGTTAATGTGACATGCCTTCCTGTATTTACTACATAGTACATCTGTCCATTAAGCATGTCCTTACATAAAACTATTGTTTTTTTTATCCCGCATCAATCAATATGACGAGACACCTTTAGTATATGCAGTGCGATATTAGTTGCATCTTTCATATGATTTAGAGCATGTGTTGCTTCTAATTTGTTGAAATTCCATTTATGATAGGATGCTTTTAACTTGGTAGAGTCATATTGGTTGCATCTTTCATGTGGTGTCTAGCTTGCATTGCTTCTTATTTGTTGGAATGGTTTCTGCTTAGTTTACACAAACAGTTGTGAACATGCCATGCCGTCCTGTTTTTCATACATATTCCATCCTGGTATCATGTGTTTGCCTTACATCAAAGTAGTGATTGTCAGTGTCATGCATGAATGAGTTCTGAAGAGAGAATTTTATTGCTTTTTCTTTTCGTTTTACTTGACAATTCAAAATCAATAAAGCGGAAGGAAGTTAGCAAGGCAGCGGATAAAGGTGCTCCTTTTGAACGGAGGGCCTCTACAGTTTCTACTCCTCCACACCCCCAAGATGATTTCCAAGACAACACATGCATAGATACTTAACAAAGCTGTGTTTATGATGAGCACGTCTCCCCTAGTTCACCATCACCGGTGCTCCCTCTAACTTGGCACTGTTATTTGTGGTTGCATGTTATGTGTGATGTCTAGCTTGTATTGCTTCTAATTTTGTTGAATTCCATCTGCTTACTTTACACATTATACTTGAATAAGACACGTGTTCCTGTTTCTAGAATATACAATATCTGTCTATCACACCATGTTCTTACATCAAATTACTACTGTTGTGTAACCTGCAACAATCACTTATCATAAGACACGTTTGACTTCGGAGTGTGATATAGGTTACATCTCGCATTCTTTTCTAGCTTGTACTACTAATATGTTGAAATGGCACTTATTACGAGACAATTTTAACTTGGTAGAGTGATATTCGTTGCATCTTTCATATGGTGTCTAGCTTTCATTGCTTCTAATTTGTTGAAATGCCTTCTCCTTAGTTTACACATCATAAGTTGTGAATATGCAATGCTATGAATATGCAATGGCACTAATGACGAGAGACCTCTAATATGGTAGTGTGATGTTGTTTGCATCTTGCATATGATTTATTTCTTGTACTGCTTCACATTTGTTTAAACACCATTTATGATGAGACACTGTTAACTTGGCAGAGCGATATTTGTAGCATCTTTCATATTGTGTCTACCTTCCATTGCATTGATTCTAATTTGGTGAAATGTCTTCTTCTTAGTTTACACATCATAGTTCTGGTTATCTCTTTTGTCCTGTTTTTCATACATATTACATCCTCCTATCATGTGGTTGTCTAACATCAAAGTTCAAATCATCTGCAACACGCATCAATTTGTTCTGAAGAACTAAATTGTTATTCGTTTTTCTTGTCGGCTTGACTTAACATGGCACAGAGAAAGAGGAAGAAATACAGAATGGCAGGGAATGAGAAGCGGATGAATCCTGCAGATTCTGCTAGTACTGATGGTGCAATAGAAGGTCAAAGTCTAGCGGAAAATTCTACAAACGTGGTGAGGGAGTCCTGGACTAGGGGGTGTCCGGATAGCTGGACTATCATCATCGGCCGGACTCCAAGACTATGAAGATAAAAGATTGAAGACTTCGTCCTGTGTCCGGATGGGACTTCCCTTGGTGTGGAAGACAAGCTTGGCGATACGGATATGTAGATCTCCTACCGTTGTAACTGACTCTGTGTAACCCTAGCCCTCTCCGGTGTCTATATAAACCGGATGGCTTTAGTCCGTAGGACGAACAACAATCATACCATAGGCTAGCTTCTAGGGTTTAGCCTCCTTGATCTCGTGGTAGATCTACTCTTGTAATACCCACATCATCAATATCAATCAAGTAGGACGTAGGGTTTTACCTCCATCAAGAGGGCCCGAACCTGGGTAAAACATCGTGTCCCTTCTCTCCTGTTACCATCCGCCTAGACGCACAGTTCAGGACCCCCTACCCGAGATCTGCCGATTTTGACACCGACATTGGTGCTTTCATTGAGAGTTCCTCTGTGTCGTCACCGATAGGCTCGATGGCTTCTTCGATCATTAACAACGACGCAGTCCAGGGTGAGACCTTCCTCCCCAGACAGATCTTCGTATTCGGCGGCTTTGCACTGCGGGCCAATTCGCTTGGCCATCTGGAGCAGATCGAAAGCTACGCCCCTGGCCGTCAGGTCAGATTTGGAACATCATGTCGTCTGTTGGAATTTCACTTTCATAGCTATATTGCACACTGCGAGGCTCTTGTAATTAGCTGATGTTTCACTCTTTTCATTGTACCATATTATCAGATCTATATTGACTTATTCGAAATGCAGAGGAAAGCCCGCAAGGACCAAAAAGTACCTGAACCAAATGTTGTGGAAATCTTCAAGGACTGTCACACCAGCAAGAAGAAGGGCATGACTACACCAGTCAAAGACGTTGTTGTAAGTCCTTAATCCTCATGCCTTTTAACTACTACTTACTCTGACTTGTGCCTTGAACTGCATGGTTTGCAGCCAATGTCTATTAATGTTTTCAATTTTATACACAATTGTCTTAGCGTATCATTGAACCTTACAAGGTTTAAAAGAGAGGAGTGATGTTCCTTTGATCTTGACCTGTAATCTTGTTCCGTGCCGGACTTGCCCACACAATGTTACAATTGCCTGTTTGCCTGTTCTCAGTTGTTTTGTGATATGAATGATGTCATACTATGCTTACCGTATTATAAACTTCGTCTCTTTATCCTTAGCCCTCAATACAATGTGAAGAAATAGACAATACATTAGCGATGGTACATGGTCATATGTTTGGAAGCTGGTTTTATTATGTACTTTGCAATAAAATACAACTAATATTTTACATGGGTTCACTAGAATAAGTTCTGTATATAGACCAAAGCTTTTTTGTTTGGTTTTGCTGCCTCCTTAATATCTTCTGTTCTGGTACTACTAATGTAAAACCTCAACTTTTCAGCGACCTATGGAAAAATGGTGGAACCGCCACCTTCTGAAGGTGGCGAGGCAACCATAACCGCAATGTCAGCTCTTGCTGCAGTTGGTCAGTACCTGTCAACTAACAGTGCCAAAAGCACGTTCCTATGTAATACTAGGTTGGTTGTTAAGGCAATATCGTCCAAACTGCCTCATGATCAAGATATGGAAGCTCAAAGCAATGTTGTATCTGCGCTCCAGACACAAGTCCATTCCCTAACAGAGACCCTTTGTGAAACAAGCAAAGACATTGTCCGATGTCGTCAAGATATGCATGGTTTTGAAACCAGACTATCAGACATTTGCTATGTTGTTCAGGAGCCTAGGGGAAATGAAGGTGAGGGTTATGGTGCTGCATCGAACAATATAGCATGAAAACGTAATAGCCAGGTCAACTGAACTGAGCTTCTGAACTTCTGGTGGTGCATTTTATCTGCTAGACTGTTAAGTCTTATGCCAACCTTCCTTTTGTTATATAGTTCTAATTTGTTTTGGTGCGGTACAAAATTTATTCTTAATGTGCAGCCACCGGCTGAAGAAAACAGCAAGTCATTTTTGTATAGTGTAGGGTGTTCCCTATATTTGCACTGGTTCGCCTTAATTGCCTAGCGTTAGTTTCGGCCTTATTTATTTCCTAGTCTTCTTTTTCCCTGGTTTGCTAGTGGCCGCAACAACCATGGGCCATATACGGGCCGTAGGATCCATGGGTCTCCTACGGGCCGTCGATAAATGGGCCTCCAACAGGGCCGTAGAATCGGTGGGCCTCGGGCCGTCGGATAAATGGGTCTACATGGGCCGTAAACGGGCATAATTGGTATCGGCCCAGCATGGTAACGGGCCATTAATAGGTCGTAGGACAGCAAAGGCTTAATTCTGTCACAGGCATAACATGTCGTTTATGGGCCAGAATATAGGACGAGCTGGAAACGGCGCAACGGGTTAACAGACCAGAAATGGGCCGACTCTTGCCATGGGCCGAATTTGGCCCATTAGGGTAACAGGCCAGTAACGGGCCGACTCTTGCCATGGGCCGAATTCGGCGCATTAGGGGAATAGGCCAGTAACGGGTCGGAAGTAATCAAGGGCTGAAAAGGAGCCAAAGAACGTATGGGTCGTCAATAGGCCGAAAGCTAACACAGGCTGGAAACGGCCCATGTAAATCATGGGCCGTTAATGGGTACAAAGAAAATTACTATTCATTATGGGTTAGAGTCACCGTGGGCCTATAAAGGGCCGAAAGATATGAAGGCCTCATATGGGCTGAAAGACGTTGTGGGCCATACCTGGGCCGAAAGTGAAATGGGCTGTTGTTATATTCGACGGCCCACATGACGTTGTTGGGCCTATTTCCTTTAGGGCCTAACGGGCCGTGAGTTAACGGGCTGTAAAATGGGCTATTTGTAAAGAGACCGTTAACAGACTTTTCATGGGCCAGCCTATTAACTTTTGACCAAGTCAAGCGGGCTGGCTTTGTAAGCTAAATGGGCCAGTGGTGGGCCGTGGCATGTGTCGACATATCATAGGTGCCTGTCTGACCCACTGACGAACTGACACGTGTTTCATCCGGCCAATAAGAATTTTACACGTGGAAATTTCCTATTGGTCGGGGCTGTTAACGGGTTATCGGATCCAAAACCCGACCCGATAGCTTAACGGTGTTCCTTTACGGTGGATGCCATGTGTCGGTCACCCTTGACGAAAGCACTTCTATGACGCGCGATTTATCATCATGGAAGTGGAAACTTCCGTGATGATAATTTTGGTAATGTCATGGAACACTTCTATGACAGCACAGGTATGACTATCTTGATTCTGTCATAAAATCATCATGGATGTACATGCATGACAAAAAACGCAACCTATTGTGACAAACACATATCATCACGGAAGTGTATTTTTTTAGTGAAGCCAACAATGTATTGTATCGTGGGGCCACCGGTTCTACGATGTAGACATCCCGGAGTGCGATTCCTTTCCTTCTTTGGTATGTGCGTGACATAGATCATGTTCCTGGTTTTTACCTCGAGAGGGAACTGCTTTTGGCCTCCATTGTTCAGACCACGAGGTTCGTCACTGTCCTCGCTGTCCGGGCCTTTGCCTTGTTCCTCGGCTATAAGTTTGCCGGCCGATTTGATCATCCAACAGTTATGGTTGGTGTGGTTGGCGGGCTTGTCTGGGGTGCCGTGGATCTCGCAGGGCCTATCCAGGATTTTGTCCAGCGCGGCCGGGCCATCCAGGTTCCCTTTAGAGGGCTTCTTCCGCGGTCCAGATTTTGAGTTCCTGAATCCGACATTTACTACAGTATCCTCGGAATCACCGCCGTTGTGCCGACACTTGGTCTTGCTGTGTCGTGCTTTCCCGTTTCCGCCATGGACTTCTGAGGTGTCGGGGTCTTTGGGATTATTTCTTCTACGAGCTAACCGACTATCTTCGCCCGCGCAAAAGCGGGTCATGAGTGAGGTGATACGTCTCCGACGTATCTATAATTTTTGATTGTTCCATGCTATTATATTATCCATCTAGGATGTTTTATATGCTATTTTATATGATTTTTGGGACTAACCTATTAACCTAGAGCCCAGTGCCAGTTTCTGTTTCTCCTTGCTTTTGAGTTTTACAGAAAAGGAATACCAAATGGAGTCCAATTGACGTGCCAATTTTTGATGATTTTTTATGGACCAAAAGAAGCCCCTGGAGTGAAAGAGTTGGGCCAGAAGAGTCCCGGGCTGCCCACGAGGGTGGGGGGCGCTCCCACCCCCCTGGGTGCGCCCCCTGTCTCGTGGACAGCCCGGAGACCTCCCTGACTTGTTCCTGACGCCAAAAATTCCTATAAATACTGATACCTCTAGAAAATAACCTAGATCAGGAGTTCCACCGCCGCAATCCTGTGTAGCCACCAAAAACCTCTCGGGAGCCCGTTCCGGCACCCTGTCGGAGGGGGAATCCATCACCGGTGGCCTTCTTCATCATCCCGGCGCTCTCCATGACGAGGAGGGAGTAGTTCACCCTCGGGGCTGAGGGTATATACCAGTAGCTATGTGTTTGATCTCTCTCTCTCTCATGTTCTTGATTTGGCACAATCTAGATGTATCACGAGCTTTGCTATTATAGTTGGATCTTATGATGTTTCTCCCCCTCTACTCTCTTGTAAAGGATTTAGTTTTCCCTTTGAAGTTATCTTATCGGATTGAGTCTTTAAGGATTTGAGAACACTTGATATGTCTTGCATGTGCTTATCTATGGTGACAATGGGATATTCACATGATCTACTTGATGTACGTTATGGTGATCAACTTGTGCGTTCAGTGACCTTGTGAACTTATGCATAGGGGTTGGCCCACTTTTCGTCTTGACACTCCAGTAGAAACTTTGGGGCACTCTTTGAAGTACTTTGTGTTGGTTGAATAGATAAATCTGAGATTGTGTGATGCATATCGTATAATCATACCCTCGCATACTTGAGGTGACATTGGAGTATCTAGGTGACATAGGGGTTTTGGTTGATTTGTGTCTTAAGGTTTTATTCTACTACGAACTCTATGATAGATCGAACGGAAAGAATAGATTCGTGTTATTTTACTACGGACTCTTGAATAGATCGATCAGAAAGGATAACTTTGAGGTGGTTTCGTACCCTACAACAATCTCTTCGTTTGTTCTCCGCTATTAGTGACTTTGGAGTGAGTCTTTGTTGCATGTTGAGGGATAGTTATATGATCCAGTTATGTTATTATTGTTGAGAGAACTTGCAATAGTGAAAGTATGAACCCTAGGCCTTGTTTCCTAGCATTGCAATACCGTTTACGCTCACTTTTATCATTAGTTATCTTGCTGTTTTTATAATTTCAGATTACAAAAACCTATATCTACCATCCATATTGCACTTGTATCACCATCTCTTCACCGAACTAGTGCACCTATACAATTTACCATTGTATTGGGTGTGTTGGGGACACAAGAGACTCTTTGTTACTTGGTTGCAGGGTTGTTTGGGAGAGACCATCTTCATCCTATGCCTCCCACGAATTGATAAACCTTAGGTCATCCACTTGAGGGAAATTTGCTACTGTCCTACAAACCTCTGCACTTGGAGGCCCAACAAGGTCTACAAGAAGGTTGCATAGTAGACATCAAGCTCTTTTCTGGCGGCGTTGCCGGGGAGGTGAATGCTTGAAGGTATATCTTTAGATCTTGCAATCGAATCTTTTAGTTTCTTGTTCTATCACTTGTTTAGTTTATAAAATAAAACTACAAAAATGTAATTAAGGTTGCCTCATACGCTTCATCTTTTTAATGTCTTTCGTGAAAATGATGGGAAGGAAAATTGTGCTCAAGTAGTAGAAGAAGAATTACATAGAATGCTTGGCATAAAATATGTGAATGATGAGCATGATTGCAATGTTGTTAGTATGAATTCTTTGAATACCCATGATGCTAATGATATGCAAAGCCACGAGCTTGGGGATGCTATGTTTGATGAAGATGATATGTTTAGTCCCCCAAGTTTTGATGAGAATATTTATTATGATGAAAGCATGCCTCCTATTTATGATGATTATATTGATGAAAGTGGGTTTGGAAGAGTGACAACTTTAGGAAGTAATGATCCCACTATTTTGGAGGATGTTGAATATTATTGTGATAATTATGAAAGTGGATTTGGAGAGGTCATGACTTTATTTAGTGATGAATCCACTATTTTGGAAGAGGTTCCAATTGATTATGAGAATAAAGTTGCTATCTATGATGATTATTGTGATGACTTGTGTGCTATTAAGAATAATGATAACCATGAAACTTGTCATCATGATTTTAGTTTTCAATTGGATTATGCCTCACATGTTAATTATTTTATTGAGTTTGCTCCCACTACTATTCATGAGAAAAATTTGCTTATGTGGAGAGTAGTAAATTTTCTATGCTTGTAGATCATGAAAAGAATGCTTTATATGATGGTTATATTGGTGAATTCCTTCATGATGCTACTGAAAATTATTATGAGGGAGGAATATATGCTTGTAGGAATTGCAATAATATCAAGTTTCCTCTCTATGTGCTTAAAGTTTTCAAGTTATGCTTGTTTAGCCTTCCTATGCTAGTTGATTATTCTTCCCATAAATTGTTTGCTCACGAAATCCCTATGCATAGGAAGTGGGTTACACTTAAATGTGCTAGTAATATGCTTCATGATGCTCCCGTTATGTTTCAATTCTTATCTTTTATGTGAGCATCATTGTCATCATCATGCCTAGCTAGAGAGGCATTAAAGAAAAGCGCTTGTTGGGAGACAACCCAATATTTACCCTTACTGTTTTTGTGTGTCCACATGATTATGCTACTGTAGTAATCATGTTTTATAGCTTTTGTTTCAATAAAGTGCCAAGTAAGACCTTTAGGATAGCTTACAGTGATAGTTGTGTTGATCCTGCTGAAAATCAGAAACTTTTGCGCCCAGTAAATTAGTTTTGATAATTCATAGAAACGTGCTTTTGATCTGCTTCTTTTTGCTCTCGATTGGTACACAAATTGCTCTGGTTTTCCTAAGTATTTAGGATTTTTGGAGTTACATAAGTATTCGGCAGTTACAGCTTACTACAGACTGTTCTGTTTTTGACAGATTCTGTTTTATATGTGTTGTTTGCTTATTTTGATGAATCTATGAGTAGTATCGGAGGGTATGAACCATAGAGAAGTTTTAATACAGTAGATATTGCACCAATATGAATTTAGAATGAGTTCATAACAGTACCTAAGTGGTGATTTATTTTCTTATACTAACATAGCTTACGAGTTTTCTGTTAAGTTTTGTGTTGTGAAGTTTTCAAGTTTTGGGTAAAAGATGCGATGGACTATGGAATAAGGAGTGGCAAGATCCTAAGGTGGGGATGCCCAAGGCACCCCAAGGTAAAATTGAAGGACAACCAAAAGCCTAAGCGGGTATCCCCTCTTTCGTCTTCGTCCATCGGTAAATTTACTTGATGCTATATTTTTATTACCACATGATATGTATTTTGCTTGGAGCGTCTTGTATGATTTGAGTCTTTGCTTTTTAGTTTACCAAAATCATCCTTGCTGTACAAGGTACCTTTTGGTAGAGACACACATGAATCGAAATTTATTAGAATACTCTATGTGCTTCACTTATATCTTTTGAGCTATACAATTTTGCTCTAGTGCTTCACTTATACCTTTTTAAAGCACGGTGGTGGTTTTATTTTGTAGAAATTATTGATCTCTCATGCTTCACTTATATTATTTTGAGAGTCTTTATAACTGCATGGTAATTTGCTTTGGTTATGAATTCAGTCCTAATATGATAGGCATCCAAGAGGGATATAATAAAAACTTTCATATAAAGTGCATTGAATACTATGAGAAGTTTGATTCCTTATGATTGTTTTGAGATATAAAGGTGGTAATGTTAGAGTCATGCTAGTTGGGTAATTATGAAATTGAGAAATAATTGTGTTAAAATTGGCAAGTCCCATTGCATGCACGTATGGTGAACATTTTGTGACAAATTTGAAGCATGGGGTGTTCTTTGATTGCCTTCCTTATGAGTGGAGGTCGGGATCGCACGATGGTTAACTCCTACCAACCCTTCCCCTAGGAGCATGCGTAGTAGTACTTTGCTTCGAGAGCTAATAAACTTTTGCAATAAGTATATGAGTTCTTTATGACTAATGTGAGTCCATGGATTATACGCACTCTTACCCTTCCGCAATTTGCTAGCCTCTACGGTACTGTGCATTGCCCTTTCTCACCTTGAGAGTTGGTGCAGACTTCGCTGGTGCATCCAAACCCCGTGATACGATACGCTCTATCACACATAAACCTCCTTATATCTTCCTGAAAATAGCCACCATACCTACCTACTATCGCATTTCCATAGCCATTCCGAGATATATTGCCATGCAACTTTCCACCATTCCGTTTATTATGACACGCTCCATCATTGTCATATTGCTTTGCATGATCATGTAGTTGACATCGTATTTGTGGCAAAGCCACCTTTATGTTTCTTTCATACATGTCGCTCTCCGGTACACCACCGGAGGCATTCACATATAGTCATATTTTGTCCTAAGTATTGAGTTATAATTCTTGAGTTGTAACTAAATAGAAGTGTGATGATTTCCATTATTAGAGCATTGTCCCATGTGAGGAAAGGATGATGGAGACTATGATTCCCCCACAAGTCGGGATGAGACTTCCGATGAAATAAAAAAAGAGAAAAAAAGAAAAAAAAGAGGAAAAAAAGAGGCCAAAGAAGCCCAAATGAAAAATGAGAGAAAAAGAGAGAAGGGACAATGTTACTATCCTTTTCCCACACTTGTGCTTCAAAATAGCACCATGATCTTCATGATAGAGAGTTTCTTATTTTCTCACTTTCATAATACTAGTGGGAATTTTTCATGATAGAACTTGGCTTGTATATTCCAATGATGGGCTTCCTCAAAATGCCCTAGGTCTTCATGAGCAGGCGAGTTGGATGCACACCCACTTAGTTTCTTTTTGATGAGCTTTCATACATTTATAGCTCTAGTGCATCCGTTGTGTGGTAATCCCTACTCCTCGTATTGACATCAATTGATGGGCATCTCCATAGCCCGTTGATTAGCCGCGTCAATGTGAGACTTTCTCCTTTTTTGTTTTCTCACATAATCCCTATCATCATACTCTACTCCATGCATAGTGCTATGTCCATGGCTTATGCTCATGTATTGTGTGAGGTTTGAAAGGGCTGAAGCGCGTTAAAAAGTATGAACCAATTGCTTAGCTGAAACCGGGGTTGTGCATAATGGGAGCATTTTGTGTTACGAAAATGAAGCACGGCAAAACTATATGATTTTGTAGGGATAAGCTTTCTTTGGCTATGTTATTTTGATAAGAAATAAACTATTTTTATGTCAATATTAAACTCTTATCTTGAATCTTTTGGATCTGAACATTCATACCACAATAAAGAGAATTACATTGATAAATATGTTAGGTAGCATTCCACATCAAAAATTCTGTTTTTATCATTTACCTACTCGAGGACGAGCAGGAATTAAGCTTGGGGATGCTTGATACGTCCCCAACGTATCTACAATTTTTGATTGTTCCATGCTATTATATTATCCATCTAGGATGTTTTATATGCATTTATATGCTATTTTATATGATTTTTGGGACTAACCTATTAACCTAGAGCCCAGTGCCAGTTTCTGTTTTCTCCTTGTTTTTGAGTTCTACAGAAAAGGAATACCAATCGGAGTCCAATTGACGTGCCAATTTTTGATGAATTTTTATGGACCAAAAGAAGCCCCTGGAGTGAAAGAGTTGGGTCAGAAGAGTCCCGGCTGCCCACGAGGGTGGGGGGCGCTCGTGATCTACTTGATGTATGTTTTGGTGATCAACTTGCGGGTTCAGTGACCTTGTGAACATATGCATAGGGGTTGGCCCACTTTTCGTCTTAACTCTCCGGTAGAAACTTTGGGGCACTCTTTGAAGTACTTTGTGTTGGTTGAATAGATGAATCTGAGATTGTGTGATGCATTTCGTATAATCATACCCACGGATACTTCAGGTGACATTGGAGTATCTAGGTGACATTAGGGTTTTGGTTGATTTGTGTCTTAAGGTGTTATTCTAGTACGAACTCTATGATAGATCGAAGAGAAAGAATAGCTTCATGTTATTTTAGTAGGGACCCTCGAATAGATCGATCAGAAAGGATAACTTTGAGGTGGTTTCGTACCTACAATAATCTCTTCATTTGTTCTCCACTATTAGTGACTTTGGAGTGACTCTTTGTTGCATGTTGAGGGATAGTTATACGAGCCAGTTATGTTATTATTGCTGAGATAACTTGCACTAGCGAAAGTATGAACCCTAGGCCTTGTTTCCTAGCATTGCAATACCATTTACGCTCACTTTTATCATTAGTTACCTTGCTGTTTTTATAATTTCAAATTACAAAAACCTATATATACCATCCATATTGCACTTGTATCACCATCTCTTCGCCGAACTAGTGCACCTATACAGTTTACCATTGTATTGGCTGTGTTGGGGACACAAGAGACTCTTTGTTATTTGGTTGCAGGGTTGTTTTCGGCTTGTCTTAGCTGAGCTGATAAGCTAGCCATTCATCTCGGATGCTGTGTCCGAAAGCGGCTATTGCCTCAACATCCGGACAATCGATGATTTGGTTATTTTAAGTCAAGAACCGAATCCAAAATTGTCGGGCTGACTCAAGATACGTCTCCGTCGTATCTACTTTTCCAAACACTTTTGCCCTTGTTTTGGACTCTAACTTGTATGATTTGAATGGAACTAACCCGGACTGACGCTATTTTCAGCAGAACTGCCATGGTGTTGTTTTTTGTGCAGAAAAAAAAATTCTCGGAATGTCCTGGAACTCCACGGAACACCTTAGAAAAAATAAAGAAAAATCCTCGCAAAAGATGAAGACCAGGGGGCCCACACCCTGCTCACGAGGGTGCCCCCTGGGCGCGCCCCCCTACCTCGTGGGCCCCCTGGTGGCCCTCCGACGCCAACTCCAACTCCATATATTGGCTTTCATGGAGAGAAAAATCAGAGAGAAGAAATCATCGCGTTTTACGATACGGAGCCGCCGCCAAGCCCTAATCTCTCTCGGGAGGGCTGATCTGGAGTCCGTTCGGGGCTCCAGAGAGGGGGATTCTTCGTCGTCATCATCATCAACCATCCTCCATCACCAATTTCATGATGCTCACCACCGTGCGTGAGTAATTGCATCGTAGGCTTGCTGGACGATGATGGGTTGGATGAGATTTATCATGTAATCGAGTTAGTTTTGTTAGGGTTTGATCCCTAGTATCCATTATGTTCTGAGATTGATGTTGCTATGACTTTGCTATGCTTAATACTTGCCACTAGGGCCCGAGTTTCATGATTTTAGATCTGAACCTATTATGTTTTCATGAATATATGTGTGTTCTAGATCCTATCTTGCAAGTCTATAGTCACCTACTATGTGTTATGATCCGGCAACCCCAAAGTGACAATAATCGGCACACCCGGTGATGACCATAGTTTGAGGAGTTCATGTATTCACTATGTGCTAATGCTTTGTTCCGGTTCTCCATTAAAAGGAGGCCTTAATATCCCTTAGTTTCCAATAGGACCCCGCTGCCATGGGAGGGTAGGACAAAAGATGTCATGCAAGTTCTTTTCCATAAGCACGTATGACTATATGCGGAATACATGCCTACATTACATTGATGAACTAGAGCTAGTTCTGTGTCATCCTATGTTATGACTGCTACATGATGAACCACATCCGGCATAATTATCCATCGCTAATCCGGTGCCTACGAGTTTTCCATATACTGGTTCTCGCTTATTTACTTTTCTGTTGCTACTGTTATAATCTCTACAAAATACCAAAAACATTACTTTTACTGTCTTTACTTTTGTTACCGTTACCACAACTATCATATTACTTTGCTACTAAACACTTTGCTGCAGATACTAAGTTTCCAGGTGTGGTTGAATTGACAACTCAGCTGCTAATACTTGAGAATATTCTTTGGCTCCCCTTGTGTCGAATCAATAAATTTGGGTTGAATACTCTACCCTCGAAAACTGTTGCGATCCCCTATACTTGTGGGTTATCAAGACTATTTTCTGGCGCCATTGCCGGGGAGCATAGCTCTATTCTTTGAGTCACTTGGGATTTATATCTGCTGGACACTATGAAGAACTTGAAAGATGATCGAACTACTATTTTGCTCTCAACTACGAGGGGAGGTAAGGGACTGCCATCTAACCTTGCACTAGATTCTCCTTCTGTTATGAGTAAATTTGCGACACCTAAACCTACTACTGCTATTGATTCTGATATGTCACATGTTATTGATGATGCCACTTCTGCTATGCATGATACTTATGATGAAACTACTTCTATGCTTGATACTACTGTGCCACTTGGTGAATTTCTTGATGAGCAAATTGCTAGGTCTAGATAAAGAGAAATTATTGAACCTGAACACGATGATGTTAGTGATGATGAACCTATGCCTGCTATTCCAGAGGGTTATCTTTTTGATGCTGAATCTTCTGAAGCTATTCTTGCTTGCCAGGATAAACTTGAACATAAGAGGTTGCTAATTAAATGGAGTAAAGAATCTTTTAGAGGTAGAATGAAACCCGACCCTACTTTTGCTACTTCGCCTATCTGTGTGCCTGATCAGGATTATTATGATTTTTCTGTTGATCCAGATATAATTACTTTGGTTGAATCTGATCCTTTTTATGGCTATGAATCTGAAACTGTTGTGGCACATCTTACTAAGTTAAATGTTATAGCTGCCATGTTTACTAATAATGAGAGATCGCGCTACCTTTATTTACTTAAGATATTTCCGTTCTCATTAAAGGGTGATGCTAAGATTTGGTATAATTCTCTTGATCCTGGTTGTGTGCAAAGTCCACAGGATATGATTTATTACTTCTCTGCTAAATATTTCCCTGCTCATAAGAAACAAGTTGCTTTGAGGGAAATATACAATTTTGTGCCAATTGAAGAAGAGAGTCTCCCACAAGCTTGGGGGAGGCTTCTCAAGTTACTTAATGCTTTGCCTAATCATCCTCTTAAGAAACCTGAAATATTTGATATCTTTTATAATGGACTAACTGATGCTTCCAGAGATTACCTGGATAGTTGTGCTGGTTCTCTTTTTAGGGAAAGAACACCGGATGACACTGAAATTCTATTAAACAATATGTTGGCTAATGAAAATAATATGGCACCTCCCGAGCTACCTTCTGATCCAGTTTCAGAGCCAATTACTGAGCCTATTCCTAAACCAACTCCGAAGAAGAGAGGTGTTCTATTTCTCAGTCCCGAAGATATGCAAGAGGCAAAGAAATCTATGAAAGAAAAAGGTATTAAAGCTGAAGATGTTAAGAATTTACCTCCTATTGAAGAAATACATGGTCTTAATTTACCGCCTGTTGAAGAAGTATATGATCTCAATTACTTATTTAATGAAGAACCTCCCGATATCCCGACACAGGTAGTAAAGGTAAATTCTCTCTATAGATATGATAAAGCTGAAGTCCCTCCTACTAAAATTGCTAGTCAGTGCTTGGATGAGTTTGATGAATTTATGTTTAAGCAAGGTGATTTTAATGCTTATTTTGGTAGAAAATTAAAATAGAATTCCTTTATGATTAAACGCTTGGGTGATTATATGGCTGATATTAGAGGTGAACTTAAACTTGTTAGCAAGCATGCTTCTATGGTTACCACGCAAGTAGAACAAGTACTTAAAGCTCAAAAAGAAGTGCTTGATGAAATGAATAGTAAGAAAAATGATTATGCTGTTAGAGTGGCTACTAGAACTGGTAGAATGACTCAGGAACCTTTGTATCCTGAAGGCCACCCTAAGAGAATCGAGAAAGATTCTCAGAGAAACAATATTGATGTACCTAGTTCTTCTAAGAGGAAGAAAAAGAAAAATGATAGGACTTTGCAAACTTCTAGTGAACCTATTGCTGAACGACCTGAGAATCCAAATGACATCTCTGTTTCTGATGCTGAAACACAATCAGGTGATGAACATGAACCTAGTGATACTGTTAATGTTAATGTTCTTGTTGATGCTCAACCTAGTAATGATAATGATGTAGAAGTTGAACCTGCTGTTGATCTTGATAACCCACAATCAAAGAATCAACGTTATGATAAAAGAGACTTTGTTGCTAGGAAACATGGTAAAGAAAGGGAACCATGGGTTCAGAAACCCATGCCTTTTCCTCCGAAACCATCCAAGAAAAAGGATGATGAAGATTTTGAGCGCTTTGCTGAAATGATTAGACCCATCTTTTTGCGTATGCGATTAACTGATGTGCTCAAAACAAATCCTTATGCTAAGTGTATGAAGGATATTATTACTAACAAAAGAAATATACCTGAAGCTGAAATTTCCACCATGCTTGCTAATTATACTTTTAAGGGTGGAATACCAAAGAAACTTGGAGATCCCGGAGTACCTACTATACCATGCTCCATTAAAAGAAGTTATGTTAAAACTGCTTTATGTGATCTTGGAGCCGGTGTTAGTGTTATGCCTCTCTCTTTATATCGTAGACTTGACTTGAATAAGTTGACACCTACTGAAATATCTTTGCAAATGGCTGATAAATCAACTGCTATACCTGTCGGTATTTGTGAGGATGTGCCTGTTGTAGTTGCGAACGTTACTATTTTAATGGACTTTGTTATTCTTGATATTCCCGAGGATGATAATATGTCTATTATTCTTGGAAGACCTTTCCTTAATACTGCATGGGCCGTTATTGATTGCACCAAAGGCAATGTCACTTTTCATGTTAATGGCAACGAGCACACGGTACATTTTCCGAGGAAACAACCTCAAGTTTATTGTATCAACTCTATCGGAAAAGTTCCATCGATCATATTTGGAGGTTTTGAATTTCCTCTCCCTACTGTCAAGAAAAAGTATGATATTCTTATTGTTGGGGATTTTCATATCCCCATTGAGGTAACTTAGTGTCATTCGAAATTTCTCCGGTTCCGGGATTATTCGGAATGAGTTTGTTAACAAGACTTGATCAACCTTGTTAGTGGGTTCATTTTGATGATCACGAGATGGATGAAACTAGAAGCAAAACTTTCTGTACCCTCTTTATATTTTCTGTTATTTAGTAGAAATAAAGTAAAATAATATTTTTCTATCTATTTCCTGACTTATCCGTGCAATATAAAAATATCCCGAAAATAGAAGTCCTCAGAATGCCATGCCAATTTAATATGTTCTTTTCGGGAATATTTGAGAATTTACTGTGCAAAAACTACCACGGGGGGAGCTGCCAACTGGCTACGAGGGTGGAGGGCGCGCCCTACCCCCTGGGTGCGCCCCCGTGCCTCGTGTGCCCACGGTGTCCCTCCTCCAGTTATTCCTGCACCCATCTTCTTCCTCTGCCTCACACAAACACGAAAACCAACTCAAGCACGAGTTCCAGCCCCCGTTCCTGTGATTTTTGATCTCCTTGCTCAAAGCACCTTTTGCAAAACTGCTTGGGGAGATTGTTCCTTGGTATGTGACTCCTCCATTGGTCCAATTAGTTTTTGTTCTAGTGCTTTATTCTTTGCAAATTTGTGTTGCATAGGTGACCATGTTCTTGAGCTTGCATGTCAAATTTATATGGTTCCAAGAAGTTCCAATGCTTTATATAGGCCCTAGGCACTTGTGGGAGTTGTTGCTATCAATTTTATTGAAGTTGGTTCACTTTTATTTGAAGTTACTAAAAATTTCAGAAATTTTTCAGAGGAAACAATATGCTTAGGAGGATGTTCCAAGGTGGTCCTTCAAGGAAGAAAGGTCCCAGACTTCCAATACGTGATGCTGACGAGGAACCACCAAGAGACGCTCCTGTGAGGCCCTGTGAATGGCTGTCGGAAAATTTTATGAATCAAGTGGGAATCAAAGAAGAGTTTAGCGCATATTTGAGTAACGCCGGTCTTGAGGACTTTGAAGCTGACAAATGCCCCCAGTATCATGATCTCACAAGTTCATTTGCGAGGAGGTTTGAGTTTTTAACTTCGCAAAATTCTCTTTCAGTCATGTTTGACCTTTATGATAAATCTTATACCATGGACTTAGAGAATTTTACTTCTACTTGCAAACTTCCATCTTGGGGTAATGTCAGGGATCCCCCTAAATCTGAATATAGAGACTTTCTTGCTAGAATAACTGTGGGGGAATATAGAGATATAACGCAAGCCACTATAGGGAGCATTCACTTTCCTGCTATACATTATTTTGCTCTCTTCATAGGTAGATGCCATAAATGCTAAGGATGAATCATGTCACATGTGTGTCCCTGATATCAGTATTCTTCGGAGTGCTGTGTTAGCAGACCAATCTTATCATTTGGGATCCATAGTAGCTCGTAGGTTGCATCAGAATAGACATAGCGGAGATTTCTTTGGAGGAATTTATGCAACCCACTTAGCTAATTTTCTTGAGGTAGACATTCGTGAGGGTGACATGGAGTTACCCCCTTGTTATTTAGATTTTGATTCTATGGTTTCCCACCAGTTTGTTGAGAGGACTGAACCACCTCCCCAGTATCGACTAATCTTTGACAGACATTGTGTAGTCCGTATTGCTCTTCCTGATCCTGCTTTCTTTGATTCAAAGGCAAAAAGAAGATATATTATTACCAGAGAGGAGGCAGATGAGTACGAAAGGAGAGTGGAGGCTGCTTGACTCCACGCTACAGCTCAGGCGGCGATAGCCGCTGCGTCACGGTACGACCCCAGTTTCACGTATGGGTACCCGCCAGGCCATCCCTGGCAATAGACCAACTTAGGCCAAAAGCCTAAGATAGCGGGAGTACGTATTTCCCACCGACATTACATTTATGTTCACACACACACTCATTGCTTGATGTCGGTGCTCATACTCTTTCATTGTATTATCCATGCTAGTTTAAATTTCTTTTTCCTGCTTTCTTCTTGTGTGTTTGATAAACTTTAAGAAAAACCAAAAAAATTAGTTAGTTTACTTTCCATGCTTGTAGTAGAATTAAAAAGAAAACCCAAAAATATTTCCCTTCTTCTTTTTACTTGTTGGGAGCTTTCCCGTGTAAATAGTTTTTATTTTATTTTCTTTTCTTTTGGGGGTTGAGAAGACCATATTGAAAATGCTTAGTGGCTCTTATATGCATGATTGATTATTTAAACTTAAAGCCCATATTACTTGTCTTCTCTCTTGAGTTGAATGCTTATAGATTCCAGCTTAGTCCAATGCACGTGCACTCTTATTATTAGACACACCGTTTGGTCGTGCAAGTGAAAGGCAATGATGATGATATATGATGGACTTATTGGGAAGAGAAAAGCTGGTATGAACTCGACCTCTCTTGTTTTTGTAAATTGATTCATCGTTCCTGATTTAGCTATTATGAAATAAACATATTTGCAATGACATTTAGAGATTATAGTTGCTTGTGCCATGCTTGATTAGCTATGAGTTATAATGGTTTACCTTGCGTGCCAACATGCTATTAGAATGATTATGATGTGGTATGATGGGGTGGTATCCTCCTTTAAATGCATTGAGTGACTCAACTTGGCACATGTTCACGCATGTAGTTGAATCCAATCAACATAGCCTTCATGATATTTATGTTCATGGTGGATTATATCCTAGTCATGCTTGTACTCGGTGTGAATTAATTTTAATGCATGTTTATGACTGTTGTCGCTCTCTCAGTTGGTCGCTTCCCAGTCTTTTGCTAGCCTTCACTTGTACTAAGTGGGAATACTCCTTGTGCATCCAAACTCCTTAAACCACAAAGTTATTCCACATGAGTCCACTATACCTACCTATATGCGGTATTTACCTGCCGTTCCAAGTAAATTTGTATGTGCCAAACTCTAAACCTTCAAATAAACATTCTGTTTTGCATGCTCGAATAGCTCATATGTCAACTAGAGCTGCCCTTATCTTCCGTGTTAGGCGGGTTATTCTCAAGAGGAGTGGACTCCGCTCCTCATTCATGAGAAAATGGCTGGTATCCGGGATGCCCAGTCCCATGCTTTGTGCAAACTAAATCAAAATAACTGCAAACAAAACTCCCCTGGGGACCCGTTGAATGTTGGAGGCACTCGTTGTTTCGAGCAAGCCATGGATTGATGCTTGTGGAGGAAGGGGAGTATAAACTTTACCATTCTGGTTGGAAACCGCCTATAATCTGTTTAGCATGGAAGATATCATCGTGTTTTAGTTGTTATGTTGAGAATGAAAGTATGCCGCTCAAAATATAATTTATCTCTATTTCAAAACCGAGCACTGGCACCTCTACAAATCCCTGCTTCTCTCTGCGAAGGGCCTATCTATTTACTTTTATGCCGAGTCATCACCCTTCTTATTAAAAAGCACCCGCTGGAGAGCACACTGTTGTTTGCATTCATTATTATTGGTTTATATTGGGTATGACTTGACTGGATCTCTTTTACCATGAATTACAATGTTTAGTCAGTCCTTGATCTTTAAAGGTGCTCTGCATTTATGTTTTGTGGTCTCAGAAAGGGCTAGCGAGATACCATTTTGTTATATCATGTTATGATTATTTTGAGAAAGTGTTGTCATCCGAGTTTTGCTATTATGGCTCGCTAGCTAATTATGCTATTGATATGACTAATTGTGACACCTACGTGTCATTGTGAGTATGGTTAGTTCATAATAATTGCTGAGACTTGAATGCTGGCTTTTCATGTTTAAAACAACAAGAGCAAACAGAGTTTGTAAAAGTTTTTCTTTTTCTCTTTCAGTTTGTCAACTGAATTGCTTGAGGACAAGCAAGGGTTTAAGCTTGGGGGAGTTGATACGTCTCCGTCGTATCTACTTTTCCAAACACTTTTGCCCTTGTTTTGGACTCTAACTTGTATGATTTGAATGGAACTAACCCGGACTGACGCTGTTTTCAGCAGAACTACCATGGTGTTGTTTTTTGTGCAGAAAATAAAAATTCTCGGAATGTCCTGAAACTCCACGGAACACCTTAGAAAAAATAAAGAAAAATCCTTGCAAAAGATGAAGACCAGGGGGCCCACACCCTGCTCACGAGGGTGGGGGGCGCCCCCTGGGCGCGCCCCCTACCTCATGGGCCCCCTGGTGGCCCTCCGACGCCAACTCCAACTCCATATATTGGCTTTCGGGGAGAAAAAAATCAGAGAGAAGAAATCATAGCGTTTTACGATACGGAGCCGCCGCCAAGCCCTAATCTCTCTCGGGAGGGCTGATCTGGAGTCCGTTCGGGGCTCCAAAGAGGGGGATTCGTCGCCGTCATCATCATCAACCATCCTCCATCACCAATTTCATGATGCTCACCGCCGTGCGTGAGTAATTGCACCGTAGGATTGCTGGATGGTGATGGGTTGGATGAGATTTATCATGTAATCGAGTTAGTTTTGTTAGGGTTTGATCCCTAGTATCCATTATGTTCTGAGATTGATGTTGCCATGACTTTGCTATGCTTAATGCTTGTCACTAGGGCCCGAGTGCCATGATTCCAGATCTGAACCTATTATGTTTTCATGAATATATGTGTGTTCTAGATCCTATCTTGCAAGTCTATAGTCACCTACTATGTGTTATGATCCGGCAACCCCGAAGTGACAATAATCGGGACCACTCCCGGTGATGACCATAGTTTGAGGAGTTCATGTATTCACTATGTGCTAATGCTTTGTTCCGGTTCTCTATTAAAAGGAGGCCTTAATATCCCTTAGTTTCCAATAGGACCCCGCTGCCACGGGAGAGTAGGACAGAAGATGTCATGCAAGTTCTTTTCCATAAGCACGTATGACTATATACGGAATACATGCCTACATTACATTGATGAACTGGAGCTAGTTTTGTGTCACCCTATGTTATGACTGCTACATGATGAACCACATCCAGCATAATTATCCATCGCTAATCCGGTGCCTACGAGTTTTCCATATACTAGTTCTTGCTTATTTACTTTTCCGTTGCTACTGTTATAATCTCTACAAAATACGAAAAACATTACTTTTACTGTCTTTACTTTTGTTACCGTTACCACCACTATCATATTACTTTGCTACTAAACACTTTGCTGCAGATACTAAGTTTCCAGGTGTGGTTGAATTGACAACTCAGCTGCTAATACTTGAGAATATTCTTTGTCTCCCCTTGTGTCGAATCAATAAATTTGGTTTGAATACTCTACCCTCGAAAACTGTTGCGATCCCCTATACTTGTGGGTTATCAACTCACTAGGGTGTTGAACAACATGGCTCAAGTCATCGACGTCCAGAAGCCAGACATAGGTGCCTGAAAGTTAGCTCGGAGAGCATCCTCGAGCTCCTCCCAGCTCCCGATGGAGTTTTCGGGTAGGCTATTTAACCAGTGTCATGCTGGTCCTTTAAGCTTTAATGGCATGTATTTTATAGCGTGGAGATCATCTCCTCGGGCCATATGAATGTGGAGAAAGGAAGTATTCAATCCACACGGTCGGGTCTTTTGTCCCGTCGTATTGCTTGATGTTTATGTGTTTAAACCCTTTGGGGAACTGAAGCTGCATCACCTTGTGTGTAAAACACATTGGGTGTGCGGCACCCCTGACCCAGGCCACATCGCGTCGGAGATTGGCTGTCATCCGGACACGGTGCTTCTTGTTGTCTGCTAGAACTAGGTCGGAATTTACCCAAAGAGGAAGGGATGATGCAACACAGCGACGGTAGGCATTTCCCTCAGTGATGAGACTAAGGTTATCGAACCAGTAGGAGAACCACGCAACACAATGTAAACAACTCCTGCACACAAATAACAAATACTCCCAACCCGACGTGCTAAAGGGGTTGCCAATCCCTTTTAGGTAACGGCGCCAGAAATTGGCAAGTGGACAGGAGAAAGTTGTAATAGATTGGATAGATAGATCACAAATAAAATAAAGTGCAGCAAAGTATTTTTGTATTTTTGGTTTAATATATCTGAAAATAAAAGCAATTAAAAATAGACCGCGAAGGCAAATATATTAAAGAAGAGACCCGGGGCCGTAGATTTCACTAGTGGCGTCTCTCGAGCAAAATAGCAAATGGTGGGAAAACAATTACTGTTGGGCAATTGATAGAACTTCAAATAATCATGACGATATCCAGGCAATGATCGTTACATAGGCAGCATGCCCAAGATTAATAGACCGACTCCTGCCTGCTTCTACTAATATTACTCCACACATTGACCGCTATCCAGCATGCATCTAGTGTATTAAGTTCATGGAAAATGGACTAATGCAATAAGAACGATGACATGATGTAGACAAGATCTATTTATGTAGAAGTAGACCCCATCTTGTTATCCTTAATAGCAACAATACAGGCGTGTTGTTTCCCCTTCTGTCACTGGGATCAAGCATCGTAAGATCGAACCCATCACAAAGCACCTCTTCTGATTGCAAGATAAATAGATCAATTTGGCCAAACAAAACCCAAATATCGGAGAAGAAATATGAGGCTATAATCAATCATGCATATAAGAGATCAAAGAAGACTCAAATAACTTTCATGGATAAAAACATAGATCTGATCAAAAACTCAAAGATCTGATCATAAACTCAAAGTTCATCAGATCCCAACAAACACACCACAAAAAGACTTACATCATATGGATCTCCAAGAGACCATTGTATTGAGAATCAAGAGAGAGAGGGAGGAAGCCATCTAGGTACTAACTATGGACCCGTAGGTCTACAAAGAACTACTCACGCATCATTGGAGAGGCACCAATTGACATGATGAACCCCTCCGTGATGGTGTCTAGATTGGATCTGGTGTTTCTGGAACTTGCAGCGGCTGGAATTGATTTTTGTCGACTCTCCTAGGTTTTTTGGAATATTGGGGTATTTATAGAGCAAAGAGGCGGTGCAGTAGGCCACCAAGGTGGGCATAACCCACGTGGGCGCGCCTGGGCCCCCAGGCGTGTCCTGGTGGGTTGTGCCCCCTAAGGGCACCCCTATGGTATTTCTTCGGCCCATCTTGTGTCTTCTGGTCCAGAAAAAATCCACAAAAAGTTTCGCTGCGTTTGGACTCCGTTTGGTATTGATTTCCTGCGATGTAAAAAACAAGTAGAAAACAGCAACTGGCACTGGGCACTATGTTTATAGCTTAGTACCAAAAAATGATATAAAATGCTTATAAAGTGATTGTAAAATATTCCAACAATAATATTATAACAGCATGGAACAATCAAAAATTATAGATACGTTGGAGACGTATCAGCATCCCCAAGCTTAATTCCTTCTCGTCCTCGAGTAGGTAAATGATAAAAACAGAATTTTTGATGTGGAATGCTCCCTAACATGTTCATCACATTTTTTCTTTGTAGCATGGACATTTGAACTTTTATATGGTTCAAAGCGATAGTCTAGTTTTGACATGAAGACTTTAATACTCAAGCATATCAACAAGCAACCATGTCTTTCAAAATATCAACACTAAAGCAAGTTATCCGTAGCCCATTATGCTCAACCATTGATCCATTCATGAAACACACTCGCATATTAGCTACACCCAATGCTCAAGTACAATCATAGTGCCCCTTAGTTGGTGCTTTATAAGAGAAGATGGAGACTCAAATAAAAATAAAAATTGCATAAAGTAAAAGAAAGGCCCTTCGCGGAGGGAAGTAGGGATTTGTAGAGGTGCCAGAGCTCAAAGCGAAAATTGAGAGATAGAAACATTTTGGGAGGCATACTTTTCCCACCAATGAAAATGACTTAGAGTTCCCAACACTTTCCATGCTAGATATATCATAGGCGGTTCCCAAACAGAAAATAAAGTTTATTCCTTTTTCCACCATACTTTCACTTTCCCTGGCTAACCGTATCCACGGGTGCCCTCCATACCAACACTTCCCACGGAATTTATTGTTTGACAACAAAAAGTAAATTCATTTTACATTTCAGGACTGGGCATCCCTAATACCTTCGTCATACTCTCGTGCAATGACAAGTGAATAAACACTCATCATGAGAATAACACATCTAGCATGGAAAACATCGACCACACCTAACCGCCTCGCGAGCGGTACAGGCACACAAAAGAGAAAATTATTTTGAAAATTAGAGATGGCACATACAAATTTTCTTAGAACGGAACGGAAATACCGCATATAGGTAGATATAGTGGACTCATATGACAAAACTGGTTTAAAGTGTTTTGGATGGCCCAACTAATGATCATACTTAGTGCAAATGAAGGCTAGCAAAAAGATTGAGAAGCGCCCAACCAAGAAACAAAAAATCTCGTACACGAGCATTAAGAATAAGTAACACCGAATAATGCACCACCAGTAGGATATAATTTCATTGCATAACTATTGACTTTTGTGCTTGCATGGGGAATCACAAACCTTAACACCAATATTCTTACTAAAGCATAATTACTCATCAACATGACTCACATATCACATCGTCACATCTCAAAACCATTACTAGAAACAAAGTTTATTCTGTCCAATGATCTTCAGTTTTTATTACATCTTCCTTGGATATCTATCACTTTGGGACTAATTTCATATGTTGCTTTTAATAAGGTCAAGCGAATTTAAGTGAAGAACATGAGCATAATATATTTTCTCTCAAAATAATCTAAGTGAAGCAAGAGAGAATTTCTTAAAAAATTTACTAACTCCAAAATAAATCTAGGTGAAGCATGGGAGCATTTCTTAAAAAATAACAAAGCACACCATGCTCAAATAGATATAAGTGAAGCACTAGAGCAATTCCATGGCTCTAAAAATTTAAGTGAAGCATAGGAGCAACCAAAGCATAATTTTTGGCTCTATCAAAAAGGTGTGTCCAGCAAGGATTCAAGACTTAAAACACAAAACAAAACAAGCAAAGACTCATATCATACAAGACGCTCCAAGCAAAACTCCTAATATGTGACGAATAAAAATATAGCTCCAAGTAAAATACCGATGGTTGTTAGAAGAAAGAGGGGATGCCACTCAGGGGCATCCCCAAGCTTAGTTGCTTGCTACTTCTTGAATATTATATTGGGTTGCATCGGACATCCCGAATCTTAGCCTTTTGCTAATCCTTATTTCTTCATCCATCGTAATATCGCCCAAAACTTGAAAACTTTAAACACACAAAACTCAACAAAACCTTCATGAGATCCGTTAGTATAAGAAAGCAAACCACTACTATTAGTACTGTTGCAAACCCATTCATATTTTATTTTTGCATTATATATATTGTATTCCAACTTTTCTATGGAAAAAAACTCTTCAAAGAAAACCATAGAATTATCAAAACAAGCACACAACGCAAAGAAAACAGAATTTGTCAAAAACATAGTAGTCTGTAGCAATCTCGAAACTTCGAATACTTATGTAACTCCAAAAATTCTGAAAAATTAGGAAAATGTGAGCAATTTGTTTATTAATGTTCTGCAAAAGGATCAACTAAAAATCACTCTTCTGTTAAAAATAGGAATTATTTTCGTGAGCGCAAAAGTTTCTGTTTTTCAGCAAGATCAAATCAACTCTCACCCAAATCAACCCATAGGCCTTGCTTGGCACAAACACTAATTTAAACCACAAAAATAAATCTAATGAGAGGAATAATTGTGTATTTTATTGAAAACATCAAGAAAACCAAAAGGCAAAAACATACAAGTTGGGTTGCCTCCCAACGAGCGTTATCGTTTTACGCCCCTAGCTAGGTATAACACGAAGGATCTAAGTTTTGTCATCTTTGTCCTTATTTTCCTTGGAAGTGTTTTTGTAAGGGGGTTTTGCAAATAAAAAATAAAACACATTATCCATGGAAACCGTAACACTATCAAGTTACTTATTATCATAACCCTTTTGATTTCTGGCAGCAATCCAAGAATAGTTGATTAACATCATTGAAAACTTGTTGGATTATATCTAAAACAGGGACTTGCTTTTTAAGATTCTCATCAAAGATTTGATTATTACCAAGCAAATGTCTCAATGCATAATCACTATTATAAAGAATTTCATCAATCACGAGTTTTTCACGATTCATACCACAAAAATCAAAGATTTCCCCAGCTTCCCGTATTATGTAGTCAAATTCATTCATCAGAACAAGAGTGGCTAACTTTTTAGCTTTAGGATTCTTTATGATGGGTAACTCATAGAACAATCTTTGCAAGGTAGGAATAGTATGAAGAAATTTATTTTGAAGTTTCAGAACTAGTGTTGAGATAGCTTCCGCATAAGATTTAATTTTTAAGTATAGGAGCATCATCAAGACTTAAATTTCCAACACAATTGAAAAATTCTTGGATATGTTCTTTCCCATAAAATTCCCTTGCCCCAAGACAAAAGTTTTGGCATCCAGATTACCCATATGCTCTATTTTAGGAGTTAGGCCATCATCTGTTTCTGCCATACCAAAGTCACTCATGGTGAAAAGTTCAAGCAAACAAGAGATCTGGCGAGAAAACGACAAACAAAAAAGAGGGCGAATAAAACAGCAAATTTTTGTGAAGTGGGGAAAAGGAAAATGAGAGGCAAATGGAAAATAATGTAAGTTGCAAGGAGATGAGATTTGTGATTTGGAACCTGGTTGATATTGATGATATCTCCCCAGCAACGGCGCTAGAAATTCCTTTTGATGTCTGCTAGAACTACGTAGGTATTTCCCCAAAGAGGAAGGGATGATGCAGCACAGCGACGGTAGGTATTTACCTCAGTGATGAGACCAAGGTTATCGAACCAGTAGGAGAACCACACAACACAACATAAATAGCTCCAGCACATAAATAACAAATACTCACAACCCGACGTATTAAAGGGGTTGTCAATCCATTTCGGGTAACGGCGCCAGAAATTGGCAAGTGGACGGGAGAAAGTTTTAAAAGATTGGATAAATAGATTGCAAATAAAATAAAGTGCATCAAAGTATTTTTGTATTTTTGGATTAATAGATCTGAAAATAAAAGCAAATAAAAATAGACCATGAAGTCAAATATATTAAAGAAGAGACCCGGGGCCCGTAGATTTCACTAGTGGCTTCTCTCGAGAAAAATAGCAAATGGTGGGAAAACAATTACTGTTCGGCTGTTGATAGAACTTCAAATAATCATGACGATATCCAAGAAATGATCATTATATAGGCATCACATCCAAGATTAGTAGACCGACTCCTTCCTGCTTCTACTACTATTACTCCACACATCGACCGCTATCCAGCATGCATCTAGTGTATTAAGTTCATGGAAAAATAGACTAATGCAATAAGAACGATGACATGATGTAGACAAGATCTATTTTTGTAGAAATAGACCCCATCTTCTTATCCTTAATAGCAACGATACATACGTGTCGTTTCCCCTTCTGTCACTGGGATCAAGCACCATAAGATTGAACCCATCACAAAGCACCTCTTCCGATTGCAAGATAAATAGATCAAGTTGGCCAAACAAAACCCAAATATCGGGGAAGAAATACGAGGCTATAATCAATCATGCATATAAGAGATCAAAGAAGCCTGAAATAACTTCCATGGATAAAAACAGAGATCTGATCATAAACTCAAAGTTCATCGGATCCCAACAAGCACACCGCAAAAGACTTACATCATATGGATCTCCAAGAGACCATCGTATTGAGAATCGAGAGAGAGAGAGAGAGAGAGAGAGAGAGAGAGAGAGAGAAAGAGAGAAGAAACCATCTAGCTACTAACTACAGACCCGTAGGTCTACAAAGAACTACTCATGAATCATCGGAGAGGCATCAATGGACATGATAAACCCCTCCATGATGGTGTCTAGATTGGATCTGGTGTTTCTGGAACTTGCAGCGGCTGGAATTGATTTTGGTTGACTCTCATAGGGTTTCTGGAATATTGGGGTATTTATAGAGCAAAGAGGCAATGTGGGAGGCCACTGAGGTGGGCATAACCCACCTGGGCGCGCCAGGGCCCCCAGGCGCGCCCTGGTGGGCACCACTATGGTACTTCTTCGGGCCATCTTATGTCTTCTGGTCCAGAAAAAATCCACAATTTTTTTGCTTTGGATCCGTTAGGTATTGATTTCCTGCGATGTAAAAAACAAGCAGAAAACAACAACTGGCACTGGCACTATGTCAATAGCTTAGTACCAAAAAATGATATAAATGCTTATAAAATGACTGTAAAACATCCAAGAATGATTATATAATAGCATGGAACAATGAAAAGTTATATACGTTGTAGGCGTATCACTGCTCCCGGGCTCTATTGTTTCTGTCACACCAAGCTTGGTATCCTTCCCGTCTAGTGGGAGTGTACCCTCTAGATCCTTAGATGGACCGATGATCCTCTCGTCGTGGGAGGACCAATCTTCATCAACATCTTCACCTACCATCTTGATGTCGCTTGAACTATGTCGGTATTTCCCCAAAGAGGAAGGGATGATGTAGCACAACTACGGTAGGTATTTCCCTTAGTTATGAAAACACAGTATCAATCCAGAAGGAGAACCAAGCAACACTAGGTAAATGGTACCTGCACACAAAGAACAAATACTTGCAACCCGATGTGTAAGAGGGGTTGTCAATCCCTCCACGGTAAAAAGATATATTGTTTTGTGGTAGATTGGATAAATAGATCTCGATAATACATGAAATAAAATATGGAAATAAAAAGTACGACAAGGTATTTTTGGGTTTTTGGAATAATAGATCTGAAAATAAAAGTGGCAAATAATAGGTCGGAAAGCAAATATGATAAAGAATAGACCCGAGGGTCGCAGATTCACTAGTGGCTTCTCTCAAGAATATAGCACACGGCGGGTACACAAATTACTGTTGGGAAATTGATAGAACCTCAAATAATTATGACGATATCTAGGCAATGATCAATATATAGGCATCACATCCAAGATTAGTAGACCGACTCCTGCCTGCATCTACTACTATTACTCCACACATCGACCGCTATCCAGCATGCATCTAGTGTATTCAGTTCATTGAGAAACGGAGTAATGCAATAAGAACGATGACATGATCTAGACAAGATCTGTTCATGTAGGAATAGACCCCATCTTGTTATCCTTAATAGAAATGATCAATACGTGTCTTGCTGCCCCTTCTGTCACTGGGAAAGAACACTGCACGATCGAACCCACCACAAAGCACCTCTTCCCATGGCAAGAAAAAATGATCTAGTCAGCCTAACTAGACCAAAGATTAGAAGAAGAAATACGAGGCTATAAATAATCATGCATATAAGAGATCAAAAGAAGACTCAAATAACTTTCATGGATATAAAGATCTAATCATAAACTCAAAGTTTGTCGGATCCCAACAAACACACCGCAAAAAGAGTTACATCAAATAGATCTCCAAGAGACCATCGTATTGAGAATCAAGAGAGAGAGAGAGAGAGAGAGAGAGGAATCCATCTAGCTACTGCCTACGGACCCGTAGGTCTACAATGAATTACTCATGCATCATCGGAGAGGCACCAATGAGGATGATGAACCCCTCCGTGATGGTGTTCAGATTAGATCTTGTGGTTCTGGAACTTGCGGCGGCTGGAGTTGTGTTTCGTGAACTCCTCTAGGGTTTTTAGAATATTTGGGTATTATAGGGTGAAGAGGCGGTGCGGAAGGCCACCAAGGTGAGCACAACCCACTAGGGCACGGCTGGGCCCATAGGCGCGCCCTGAGTTGTGCCCCCCTCTGGGCACCCCTCTGGTACTTCTTTGGCCTAAGTTGTTCCTTCTGGTCCAGAAAAATTCTCCAAAAAGTTTCGCTGCGTTTGGACTCCGTTTGGTATTGATTTTCTGTGAAGTAGAAAAAAAACAAAAACAACAACTAGCACTGGGCACTATGTCAATAGGTTAGGCTCAAAAAATGATATAAAGTAGCTATAAAATGATTGTAAAACATCCAAGAATGATAATATAACAACATGGAACAATAAAAAATTATAGATACCTTGGAGACATATCTGCATCGCCAAGCTTAATTCCTACTCGTCCTCGAGTAGGTAAATGATAAAAACAGAATTTTTTATGTGGAATGCTACCTAACATGTTCATCACATATTCTTTTCTTTTATATCGTGGACATTTGGACTTCTATATGATTCAAAGCAATAGTCTAGTTTGGACATGAAGATTTAAATACTCAAGCATATCAACAAGCAACCGTGTCTTTCAAAATATCAACACTAAAGCAAGTTATCCCTAGCCCATCATGCTCAATGATACGTCTCCAATGTATCTATACTTTTTTATTGTTCCATGCAATTATATTATCATTCTTGGATGTTTTACAATCATTTTATAGTCATTTTATATCATTTTTGGTACTAACCTATTGACATAGTGCCCAATGCCAGTTCTTGTTTTCTGCATGTTTTTTACATCGCAGGAAATCAATACCAAACGGAGTCCAAACGCAGCGAAACTTCTTGAGGATTTTTTTGGGCCAGAAAACATCCAGTGGGCTAGGAAAGCACCTGGGGGTGCTCCGAGTTGAGCACAACCTACTAGGGCGCGCTTGGAGGCCCAGGCGCGCCCAGATGGGTTGTGCCCACCTTGGGTGCCCCCTGAACTGCCTCTTTGCTCTGTAAATACCCCAATATTCTAGAAACCCTAGGGGAGTCACTACTGGAAACAGGGAATTTGCCATCAGCCAGCTCTTTGCCGTATGCTAGCGGACGGCAAAGAAGGTCTTTACTGTCTGCTTACAAAAAACAGACGGCAAAGAACTGACACACGGTAAAAAACCTGATTGCCATCAACCAATTCTTTGCCGTCCGTCAGCAGACGGCAAAGAATCTTTGCCATCTGCTGGCAGACGACAAAGAGGTGGGTGGGTCCAGTGGACGCCAGCGCTGTAACAGCCCACCAGCCTCACCTCTTTGCCGTCTGCTGGCAGACGGCAAAGAGGTGGGGCTGCCATCTGTTCTTTTTCCGCGGACGGCAAAGAAGAAGCGCATGCCGCAGATCGATCCCACGGACCCTCGACCCGCACAGCCCCGGGCCCCACCCACGCTGCACACACACCCACGCCCAACCCACGCACACACACCCATGTTGGATCCCATCTCTCTCATCCTCCTCGATCCCCTTTGTCCACCCCACGCCGCCACCAGATTCCGGCGATCCTCGCTGTTCCCCACCGCCCAGCTCTCCTCCCCGAGGTCACCTCTCCCCGCTCACCATCTCCACCGACCGATTTCTCTCCTCGCCTAGGAGAGCCACGCCCAGGCACTAGTGGTGGTGCACCGCGAGGAGGCCCCAGCGGCTTCGAGCTGCTGCTGCTGCGGGCACAGCGACGTGCTGGGGAGGAGCTACGTCGGGATGCTGCTCCTGCGCCGAGCTACTGCTGCTGCGGGCACGACAATGAGCCGGGGAGCAGCTGCTGCTGCGGGCGCGGCGTCTCTCCTTTCCCCAAATCCCCATCCGACGCATCCCTCTCCAGCCTCAAGCCGCTGCCCTGAGCTCCCCTACAGGTCGGCGACACCACTCTGATTAGGAGTCATGCATGTGGCCGGCATAGCATTCTGGTCACCAACTGCCCTCCAGGTATTCTCTTCATTTGGTTAAATTCACTGGCGGAGGAGCCCAGTGGGCAAGGTGTGGCAGCCGCCACACCTTGATTTCCACCAAATTTTTATATATATAAGCATATACTTTTCTTGATGGAAATATTGCTTGTTAGTTTTAGACCACGCTAGATCGATTCACCCAAACAAAGCTAGATGAAGCACGTAAGTTAGATTGGAAGCACACAAGCAGGCAGCTTGATTGATGTGTTGTCCAGCACATGCCCATCTCACTATGTAGACATCACATGCCCATCTCACTATGTACGCGAACTAGCTCGCTTCCGCTGCACAACGATTGGATCGATTCTCTCCGCGGCTCGCTCCTGATGGAACTCGTGACTAAGCGATCCAAAAACAGAACGGATAAATTTTTGTTGATGCGTGCAACATGTATTTTTTTTCTTATGACATATATAATAGTACATGATTGACTTCCGCCAGCCCGCCCGCGGGCGATTTTTGCCCTGAGACGCGCCGCCGTCGCCCGTCGGCCCATCCCCGACCCCGCCATCGGCAGCGCAATCGTATTCCCCACCGACCTGCCGATTTGAGTCTGCTATGCTGATGATGGCCTGCCTCCGCCGCCGGCGATTTGTGCCCAACAACACCGCGGCCCCCGCCCGTCCATCCATCCCTAACACCGTCTTGACCCGCGGCCTATCGAATTGGCTATTATGTTTTTGCATCAATTTTTTATTGAGGGGGCATCAATTTTGTCTAGTTGACAGTTTGCCACACCTTAATTTTTTTCCGTCCTCCGCCTCTGGTTAAATTAATGTGTCTTTCGTCAGCTTAGATGTAACAGCTCATTGTTTCTTTCTCTGAATATGTGTACATTCAGAAGCAACTATGAACAACAGTTTCGTTCTTTGAATTATGCGTATTTTTAGGATCAGATGCTTAACTATCAGATGATGATTCTACATAGATACACTGGCTTTTGTATGACCTGAATAGAAGCAAATGAATATCATCAATTCTGATGTTAAGGAAAGTAAAACAGAGACGCCAGTTATTAACATGGGCAGAAAGAGTAGTTCTTGGCATCTTCCTCTCCCTCCTCACTTATTACGATTGAGTAGCTGTTGTCAAAGGCCAATTATATCTGTGATGCTATGTCGACTTAGATCTGGATGTTGGTAGTTACCTAGATGTAGGAGGAAACAAGAAAGACCACGCTACAACACTAAGTGGTGTAATTTCTGGTAGTTACCTAGCTTGAGCATGCAACTTGGATCCCTACCTATTAACTTTACAGTGTATATGCACTGAAATTTAACTGCATCTTATGTTCTTTTTTTGTTGCTCTTGGCCATCCAATATGTTATCATTGTTTTTTCTATTTATTAATCCATAAGGTATCCTGGCCATTATTAATTGCAAGCCTTTTCTGCTTACAAACTTGTCAGAGTCTTGACTTTTCACTATTTAGATTACTGTGACATGAAAGAAAATGTTTTGCTGGATGGTTGGTTTATATCATCATCTTACAGCAGAACATTCGGCTATTTGACCATGCATACTTGATCGTGCTTTTGCTAAGTCTATAGGTGTGAGCTGTTTTGCTCGTGGACAATCTCATGTGCTGGATCTGCATTGGATGGCAGATAAGCGGAGTGGGAGCTTGCAGCAGCAGCTTTAACCCCTTCCCAATGAGCTTCAGGTCGTAGACGACGTCCCGGCCGAGGTATCCCTCCTCTCATTCCTTCCCCTTTCTACCACCTAAGGAGTGATTATAGTGTATGATGCACAGAAGTTTCCAAAGTTCATGCTTAGCTGATATCTTTTGTTAACTGAATAGTTTGCTGTGATGAATCACTAGGTCAGTATAGCAAGGCGGCTCTTAAAAAAGGTCCCTTCTTTGATTATAAATCCTAAACAGGTCATAAATTATGAGAAAAGAACCTTCCATGATCCCCATCACAGAGTTTTGTTTTTGTTCCCTTGCATTGATATGCAAAATATATGCATCGCTAACAATTTTGCGTTAAGTTAATTGTTTGTTGTGATGAATCATAAGGACGATATCCGAGTACGCTGGCTCTTGAAAAAGGTCTCCTTCCTTGATTATAGTAATTCCTAAACTGGTCATATAGTCTGGGCAACCTGCACAAATCTGAATTTATGTTTCGGAAAACCATGTTTCCTATTTAAGTTCTACTATTCATTGCTCTATGCTTTAATATTGGGTATTAGGACATGATCATGCTCCTATGGTTTTTCTATTTGATAAGACTTGAACATGCTTATTTTAGTTTAGGTATCCATCTATGCTGCCGTTCTGTCCATTTGGATGTTATGCACTTACAATTATACATTATGTAAATCCATATTTCCGTTGCAATGTATAGCTTGATTCACACTTGTAGCAGGCATGCAAGATAAAAGAAAATAAATCTAGATTCTTACCCTTTCCCTTGATATATTCTCCTTGTTGAACAAACAAACAGTTTTCGATGAACTGACATCTCACCATTCTGCTGGTTGGATGCTTGTTGCCTATATTTAGAATAAGCGTAAGTGCTTGTATCTTGCTACTATGAAAGTGGTGATGTTTTTAATGAAGTGATGCAGGCTGCAGTGGCGTGCAACATGTATTCATTGCAATATTTTCATATTTGTGGATATTGGTTAGTATTTTGTGGTTGATGGCTGTAGCTGGCTTTTCCTCCTAAAATTTACATGTGGTGGGAAAAGAGTACACGTGCCATAAAATTCACTTTTTCTCCTAACCACTTATACTTAACACTTTGATCTTTGTAGAAAAAACCTTGCTGGGTCCGAAGTTGTCCAGATGCATGGTGAATGATGGCTGAGATATGGTGCGAAATGGAATAGAAAGAAAATTCTTGTGCCTGCAGGGAGCGGAACTGAATGTGATCGGGGGGTCACAGTCAAGAGAGTGCTTCCTTGGCGTGCTACCAAAGGGAAATGGTGAGTTGTCACTTGAAACTATTATCTTCGTTCTCAATTTATTTATTTTAGCAAAGGCAAAATATTCTAGGTTCTGCACTTCATTTGGAATATTCACAAGTAAATGATTTCCTTTCTTGTATATCTGACATTTCAGGCACTATCATGGAAGTAAAAGAGATGGCCATTTAATTAGGCTAGGCTCACAAGTAGCTGGATTTTTTTGTGTGAAGATGCATCAGTGATTTTTTAGCAGTTTATAATGGTACTAGCCCCCTGTGCTTGTGGGTGCAGTTCCCTAATTGCAGAAAAATACCAGGTGCAAGTGTGGTGCTGGTTCTCTCCTTTGGCTCTTTGGTATTGGTTCTCTCCTCTGTCTCCTTGTAATATGTGTTGGATATGTGTTCATGGATATGTGTTGGATATATATGTGTTCATGACTATTGGTAACATGTGTTGGATATGTGTTCATGGCTATTGGTAACATGTGTTGGATATGTGTTCATGGATATATATATCTGTGTTTGATTTTCTGTGAAAATGAATTGATATAAGAAGAAACATAATTAATGCCTATTTGGTCTCTTTGCCATCTGCCAACAGATGGTAAAGAGCCTGCAGCCTTTGCCGTCTACCAACAGATGGCAAAGAGCCATGCCCTTTGTCGTCTGCCAGCAGATGGCAAAGAGCCATGCCCGTTGCCGTCTTCCACTGACGGCAAAGGCCTCTTTGCCGTCCGCTGCAAAAAACAGATGGCAAAGAAGGCCTTTGCCGACCCTGTCTTTGCCGGAGCTATTTGCCGTCCGCGGCAGATGGCAAAGGCGTTTGCCGTCCGCCATCCCAGCCTTTGCCGTCCTCTATGGCTGATGGCAAAGTACCAGATTCCTATAGTGAGTCGACGAATATCAATTCCAGCCACCGCGAAGTCCACAAACACAAGCTCCAATCTATACACCATCTCGGAGGGGTGCATCATGCCCATTGGTGCCTCTTTGATGATGCGTGTGTAGTTCATTGTAGACCTACGGGTCCGTAGTTAGTAGCTAGATGGCTTCCTCCCTCCCTCCCTCTCTCTCTCTCTCTCTCTCTCTCTATTATCAACACAATGGTCTCTTGGAGATCCATATGATGTAAGTCTTTTTGCGGTGCGTTTGTTGGGATCCGATGAACTTCGAGTTTATGATCAGATCTATGTTTTTCTTCATGAAAGTTATTTGAGTCTTTTTTGATCTCTAATATGCCTGATTGATTATAGCCTCATATTTCTTCTCCGATATTTGGGTTTTGTTTGGCCAACTTGATCCATTTATCTTGCAATGGGAGGAGGTGCTTTGTGATGGGTTCGATCTTATGGTGCTTGATCCCAGTGACAGAAAGGGAAACGACACATATGTATCATTGCTGTAAAGGATAACAAGATGGGGTCTATTTCTACATAAATTGATCTTGTCTATATCATGTCAACGTTCTTATTGCATTACTCCGTTTCTCCATGAACTTAATACACTAGATGCATGCTGGATAGCGGTCGATGTGTGGAGTAATAGTAGTAGATGCAGGCTGGAGTCGATCTACTAATCTTGGACGTGATGCATATATAATGATCATTGCCTGGATATCGTCATGATTATTTGAAGTTCTATCAATTGCCCAACAGTAATTGTTTTCCCACCCTTTGCTATTTTTCTCGAGAGAACCCACTAGTGAAACCTATGGCCCCCGGGTCTCTTTTCATCATATTTGCCTTTGCGATTTATTTCCTTTGCATTTATTTTCAGATCTATTAAACCAAAAATACAAAAATACCTTGCTGCAATTTATTTGTTCCATGATCTATTTATCCTATCTACCACTTTTACCTCACGTTATTTACCTATCTTGAGGCGCCGTACCCAAAAGGGATTGACAGCCCCTCTAACACGTTAGGTTGCGAGTATTTGTTATTTGTGTGCAGGTGATGTTTACGTGGTGTGAGGAGGTTCTCCTACTGGTTCGATAACCTTGGTCTCATCACTGAGGGAAATACCTACCATCGCTATACTACATCATCGCTTCCTCTTTGGGGAAACACCGACGTGGTTCTAGCAGACATCAAAAGGAACTTCTGGCGCCGATGCTGGGGAGGATCTTCAACATCAACCAGGTTCCTAATCACAAATCTCATCTCCTAGCAATTTATATTATTTGCCATTTGCCTCTCATTTTCCTCTCCTGCACTTCACAAAAAATGTCGTTTTATTCGCCCTCTTTTTCGTTCGCCATTTTCTCGTCAGATCTGTTTTTGAGTGCAATCTTGTTGTGTAGTCATCATGACTCAAGAGAACACCAAGTTGTGTGATTTCTTAAATACCAACAACAATGATTTTATTAGCACTCCAATTGCTCCTCCCGCCACTAATGCGGAGTCTTGTGATATTAATACTGCTTTGCTGAATCTTGTCATGAAAGATCAATTTGCCGGTACTCCTAACAAGGATGTCGTGTCCCATCTTAACACATTCATGGAATTATGCGATATGCAAAAGAAAAAAGATGTGGACAATGATGTTTTGAAGTTGAAATCATTTCTGTTTTCTTTGCGAGATCGCGCAGAAATTTGGTTTCTTCTGTACCTCGCAATAGTATTGATTCTCGGAACAAGTGCAAGGATGCTTTTACTACTAAGTATTTTCCGCCCACAAACATTATTTCCCTTAGAACCCAGATCATGAATTTCAAGCAATTTGAACATGAGCATGTTGCACAATCTTGGGAAAGGATGAAATTGATGCTAAGGAATTGCCCAACTCATGTGTTAAATCTTTGGATGATCATACAAATTTTTTTATGCGGGATTGAATTTTGTTACTCGTAATCTTTTAGATTCCACCGTGGGGGGTACTTTCATGGAAATTACCTTGGGTGAAGCTACTAAATTGCTAGACAATATTATGGAAAATTACTCACAATGCATACCGAAAGAGCTCCTACTAGTAAAAAACTCAATTCGGTAGAAGAAATAAATTCTTTGAGTGAAAAAGTTGATGCTCTTATGAAGTTGGTTGCCAATAAAAGTGCTCCTACTGATTTTAATTATGTGCCTTTGTCTACTTTGATTGAGCAAAATAGTGATGCCATATATGTGAATTTTGTCTCGCGAAACAATTTCAATAATAATGCTTATAGAGGTCATTTTAATCCTAGGCCTTTTCCTAGTAATTCCTCTAATAATTATGGTAATTCCTATGGTAATCCTACTTATAATAATAATAGAAACACCTCTGATCTTGAGAACAATATTAAAGAATTTATCAATACTCAAAAAGCTTTCAATACTTCAATAGAAGAAAATTTGAATGAAGTGAGGATTTGTCTAGAAGTATTGATAGAATTTCTCATGATGTAGAAACTCTCAAGATGAATTTTTTTTGCCTAAAGTTGAAGAATCAATTAAAGCTCTTTATGTTTCTATGGATGAAAGTAAGAAAAGAACCGCTATGCTTAGAGCTAAAGGAGAATTTTTAGAAAGGGCATTTTCTAGTGATTACTTTCATAAAAGTGATGTAGATCTTAAAATGATTGGTGTTTCTTCTATTGATTCTTTGTTTAGTAAAATTAAGAATGATGAAAAAGGGACTGGAGAAGAGTCAACTTCAGTTAGAAGGCGTCCCTATGATTCGGAGGGTGACAATCTAGTTGAGAAATTTGATAAAAGTGGGTTTGAAGAGGTTAATGATGACGCCATGTACCTAGGGTAGGGTCATGGACCTGTCCAAAGTACCCTCCCTTATGACATCTCTAGAAGAAACTACCTTTCAGTCGACCTGGAAGGATCCCACTCGACGGACACGAAGACACTCGACCATGAAGCCACTCACTCGACCACCAGGAGATCTAGGGTCACTCTGCCCCCAAACGGTCTGTTATTAAGTAGTCTTTATGGTCATGATAGCACTTTATGTAGGACGTTACCAGTAACGCCAGACCTTAATGTACTTTAAGCCCTGCATAACTGAGGGCCAGAGGGGTCTGGCAGGCTCTATATAAGCCACCCCCTCCTCAGTGTAAGGGGTTCGCACCCCTATAACTCATACGCATATAAGCCAGTCGACCGCCTCTGGGCTCCGAGACGTAGGGCTGTTACTTCATCCGAGAAGGGCCTGAACTCGTAAATCCCTTGCATATACAACTACTCCATAGCTAGGATCTGGCCTCTCCAGACCTAACCCCCCTATTCTACTATCAGGCTTAGAACCACGACAGTTGGCGCCCACCCTGGGGCGGGTGTCTTAGCGACTTATTGGAGAAGTTGCAATCGTTCCGACTACCTTCATCATGGTTTTTGGCGGAGTTTTGGTTGAGGGCCGCGAGATCTGTCTCGGCGTGCTCACATTCATCGCCGACGACTCCGCTTGGCTTCATGAGGCTCCACTCGACACCGACACGCTCCCAGTCCGCGGGGCAACGCACTTTCACGCGTGTATCCACGGCGTCCTCCTGCGGCAACTGTCGGCCCCGTATCGGTTGACTCCTGTGTCGTCCTCCCTCCCCGTCTCCCTCCAGCACAAGCGCTCCGGTCGGTCGAGACTTCAGCGGTGGGTGAGGCACGCAGTGGCCCGCCAGTTGGCCACCCCCCAAGTCGCGGCGATCGAGCCCGATGAATCTCTCTACGGCCTGTTCGACCTGTCGACTGGCTCTCTAGAGACTGCATCCGAGTGCGACAACAGTGATCCAGCGGTGGAGGTCCTGATGGTCAATGGACCGCGCAGCCCTCCTCGCTTCCCTCGCACCGACGGGGGAGACGGCGGAGGCGACCCAGCGCAGGTCCACGAAGAGTATCAACCCGAGCCACTCACTTCCTTGCAAAGAGAAGATCTTCGCCGCCGGAACATGGATGCGCTGGATACTCCAATCGTTGGAGAAACCCCCGAGGCTCGTGCCTTGGAGGACGCGCGTTTGGCCAACTTGGCCGAGTGCACTCGACTGGAGAACCTCCAGCGAGCACTTGACGAGTGCGCGCGGCAACGAGTTCCAGACTCCAGCCGACGTCAACTCTTTCCACCATCGACTCAGGTATATCGAACTCCGATTCAGAAACTAGTGGCTGCGGCCCGTATAGCAGAGTCGATTCAGCCCTCCCAGTCAGAGGCTGGCAGAGGCTTGATGCAGATCAGAGATTTGCTCCGGGCAGTAGGAGATCAGAATCCAGTTGTATCGCAGTCGCGAAACCGGATTCACAGTAGATCTGTCGCTGCGAATAAAGTCCAGTCGGCCCATAGCCCGAGATCACCCGAGGCATGAAGGACGTGGAGGTCGGCGTGATTAGTATGATGATAGATTTGATCGCGATAATCGATGTCGAGTTCCCACTCCCCCCCCAAGGGGTGGGTTGTACGCTCCTCGACAGCAAGATGGCAAACGTCAGCACAGTGTTGGGCGAAGGGTTCCAGTCGACCCCAGAGAACCAGGCTTTGACGCGAGATCCATTATCATGCAAGGTCTGGTCGACCGGAACAGAGCTCACCGAGAAGGCCATGACAGGTATGTGCCCACCAGCAGCCGAGTTCATGTCTCAGGACCAGAGTGTTTTAGTAGAGCCATTAGGGCCGCGGTGATTCCTCCCAACTTCAGGCTGGCGACTGGAGTTAGTAAGTTCAGTGGTGAGTCCAAGCCCGATACTTGGCTTGAGGACTACCGAGTGGCTGTTCAGATTGGCGGCGGCAATGATGAGGTGGCCATGAAACACTTACCTCTCATGTTGGAGGGCTCAGCCAGGGCATGGCTGAATCAGTTGGCACCTAGCAGCATTTACACTTGGGAAGATCTTGCCCGAGTGTTTGTCAGGACATTTGAAGGAACTTGCAAGCGACCAGCAGAGTTGACAGAGCTGAAGGTTTGCGTGCAAAAGTCGAATGAGACTCTGAGAGATTACATCCAGAGGTGGATCACATTGCATCACACGATGGAGAATGTATCTGATCACCAAGCAGTCTGTGCCTTCAAGGAAGACGTTAAGAACAGGGAGTTAAGTTTGAAGTTCGGTCGGACCGGAGACATGACTCTGAGTCGAATGATGGAGATTTCCACCAGATATGCCAATGGTGAAGAAGAGGATCGGCTCCGGAGTGGCAAGTACAAGCCGACTGCTCATGAAACCGAAGGAGGGAACTCCAGTCGGAAGCAAAAGCAGAAAGCCGAGCCAGCTGCTCCTGGAGAAGCCTTGGCCTTGACTCAGGGCAAGTTTAAAGGGAAGCCCAAAGGATCTTGGAAGCCCAAGAAGGTGAAGGACAAGGAAGGAAATGACGTGATGGATTTGCCATGCCACATCCACACGAAGAAAGATGAGGAGGGTAACTTCATTTACCCGAAACATACCACTCGCCAGTGCCGACTCTTAATCCAGCAGTTTCAGGGGAAACAACCCAAGCATAAGGAAAAGGAGTCGGACAAGGTTGAGGACAAAGAGGACAGTGATGGAGGATACCCCCATGTCAATTCCACCCTGATGATTTTTGCTGATGTTGAGAGCAAAAGTCGATTGAAAGTTATCAACCGTGAGGTGAATATGGTTGCTCCGGCGACACCCAGTTATCTGAAATGGTCTCAGACCGCCATCACGTTCTACCAGTCTGATCATCCGACACACATAGCCACCCTTGGGAGGCAAGCTTTGGTGGTCGACCCAGTCGTTGAAGGCACTCGACTGACTAAGGTTCTGATGGATGGTGGCAGCGGCCTAAATATATGGTATGTGGAGACGCTGAAGGGAATGGTCATTCCGATGTCCAGACTCAGTACCAGCAACATGAGTTTCCATGGAGTCATTCCTGGGAAGAAGGCTGAGTCACTCGGCCACATTGCTCTTGATGTGGTTTTCGGCGATTCAAAGCATTTCCGCAAAGAAAACTTAACATTTGAAGTTGTGGATTTCTTGAGTGCTTATCATGCTATTTTAGGCAGGCCAGCTTATGCACGATTCATGGCTCGACCATGTTACGTGTACCTCAAATTGAAGATGCCTGGTCCCAAGGGTGTGATCACCATCACTGGCAATCCGAAAAAGGAAGAAGAGTGCTTTCAGAAGGGCTCAAAGATCGCCGATGCTCAGATAACAGTGGTGGAGCTGCAGGAATACCAGAAAAATGCAGATCCGAGTGATTTATTGCGGGCCAAGAAGCCCGCCACAGAGTCAGCATTCCAGTCATCTGGTGAGATGAAGCCCGTTCACATTCACCCGACCGACCCCAGTGCTGCTCCGACTCATATCTCCACAACACTCGACTCTAAATAGGAAGAAGCGCTCATCCAGTTCCTCCGTGAGAACTGGGACATCTTCGCATGGAAGCCTGCTGACATGCCGGGTGTTCCCAGGGGGCTGGCTGAGCATCGTCTATGAGTCGACTCAAAAGTGAAACCTGTCAAAGAACATCTTCGATGGTCCACCGTCCAGAAGAGAAAGGCCATTGGCGAGGAGGTGGCTCGGCTCCTGGTAGGGTTGGACTAACGAGCAGCTCGACTCGTTAAGCCCGTACTCGTTAAGCTCGTGCTCGTTAAGCTCGTTAAGATTAACGAGCAGAAAACCCTGCTCGGCTCGGCTCGTTTGAAGCTCGTTAAGCTCGTGAGCGCTCGCGAGCGCTCGTTAATAAATTATAATGTGTTATGATATACGTGATGAATGTGTAGGTATGGTTTTCAAGATGAAATATGGTGACTACAAAAAGAAATAAAGTAGTTTGTTGCCTCATATGTCTATTAGATTAAATAGATGGGCTGAGATGCTACAAAAAGTTTGTCACGTAATATGAAAATATGTCTTGTGTTGTTACTAACGAGCTTAACGAGCTACTCGTGAAACTCGTTAGCTCGCTCGTTAAGCTCGTTAAGCTTAATGAGCTAAAATCAATGATTGGCTCTGTTCATTAAGAAGCGAGCTATGAGCTTAACGAGCCGAACTATCGAGCGCTCATTAAGCTCGCGAGCTACGAGCTTTTGGTCCAGCCCTAGCTCCTGGCAACAGAGTTTATCCGAGAAATTTACCACTCCGAGTGGCTCGCCAATGTTGTCATGGTCCCCAAGAAGGACAAGTCATTTCGCATGTGTATTGATTTCAAACATATCAATCGGACCTGCCCAAAAGATCATTTTCCTCTCCCCCGCATCGACCAAATAGTCGACTCGACTGCGGGATGTGAGCGCCTGTCTTTTTTAGACGCTTATTCTGGTTACCATCAGATCCGTCTGTATGGACCCGACAAAATCAAAACAGCTTTCATCACTCCATTCGGGTGCTTCTACTATGTCACCATGTCATTCGGCCTCAAGAATGCCAGAGCCACATTCATGAGGATGATTCAGAAGTGTTTACTTACTCAAATTAGTCGGAACGTGGAAGCATACATGGATGATATTGTGGTCAAGTCACGGAAGGGTTCCGACCTGTTGACTGACCTCGCTGAAACATTTGCCAATCTCAGGAGGTATGATATCAAGCTTAATCCATCAAAGTGCACATTTGGAGTTCTTGGTGGAAAGTTACTCGGTTTTCTCATTTCCGAACGAGGAATCGACGCCAACCCAGAAAAAGTTGGCACTATACTCTGAATGAAACGCCCCGTGCGTGTGCACGATGTCCAGAAGCTTACTGGATGCTTGGCCGCATTAAGTCGATTCATCTCTCACCTCGGTGAAAAGGCATTGCCTCTTTACCGACTGATGAAGAAGTCGGACAAGTTCGAGTGGACTCCAGAAGCTGATGCATCATTTGCAGAGCTAAAAGCTCTGCTCTCCACGCAGCCGGTGCTTGCTGCTCCAATCAGCAAAGAGCCTTTGTTGCTTTACATTGCAGCCACAGGACAAGTCGTCAGTACAGTACTTATGGTCGAGCGGGAAGAAGAAGGAAAAGCCTTCAAAGTTCAGCGCCTGGTATATTATCTTTCCGAAGTGTTGACCCCATCGAAGCAAAGATGCCCTCATTATCAGAAGCTTGTATATGGGATTTACATGACCACGAAGAAGGTTGCTCATTATTTCTCTGATCATTCCATTACAGTCGTCAGCGACGACCCATTATCAGAGATTCTGCACAACAGAGATGCAACTGGTCGAGTGGAAAAATGGGCGATTGAACTCCTTCCCCTTGATATCAAGTTTGAGGCAAAGAATGCCATCAAGTCCCAAGCTGTAGCAGATTTCATCACCGAGTGGATTGAACAGCAGTTACCGACTCAAATTCACTCGGAGCACTGGACCATGTTCTTTGACGGTCCTAAGATGTTGAATGGTTCCGGTGCTGGGGTGGTATTGGTTTCCCCTCGAGGAGATAAACTCAGATATGTGCTCCAGATCCACTTTGATTCCTCCAACAATGAAGCAGAATACGAAGCACTTCTATATGGGTTGCGTATGGCCATTTCACTCAGCGTCCGTCGCCTTATGGTGTATGGCGACTCAGATTTGGTGGTCAATCAGGTGATGAAGGAGTGGGACATCAGAAGCCCAGCTATGACTGGTTACTGCAATGCAGTGAGAAAGCTTGAGAAGAAATTTGAGGGGTTAGAGCTCCATCGTATACCCCGATTGAAAAATCAAGCGGCTGATAATTTGGCGAAGATAGGTTCCAAGAGAGAAGCCATTCCGAGTAATATGTCTTTGTAACATATCCATACTCCATCAGTTCAGGAAGATCCTTTTACCGAAGAAGCTCCGCAGCCAAAAAGTGTCACAGATCCGACTGAAGTTGAAGTTCCAGCGGTGGTCGACCTGATCATGGAAGCGTTGGTCATCACTCCCGACTGGACAGAGCCGTACATCACGTATATCTTAAGGAAAGAGCTCCCAGAGAATGAAGAAGAGGCTCGACAGATCGTCCGCCGATCCAAAGCCTTTACCGTGATAAAGGGACAGTTGTACAGAGAAAGCACGACTAGAATCGGTCAGAAATGTATAACGCCAGAAGAAGGTCGGATAATCCTTGACAATATCCACTCGGGGACCTGTGGCCATCATGCGTCCTCTCAGACCATTGTGGCTAAAGCATATCGAGCGGGATTTTACTGGTCGAGAGCAAATGAAATGGCAAAGGAGATAGTCGACAAATGTGAAGGATGTCAGTTTTACTCCAATCTATCGCACAAACCCGCCTCAGCCTTGAAAACCATTCCACTCGTCTGGCCCTTCGCTGTTTGGGGGTTAGATATGGTTGGACCACTGAGAACTGGAAGGAGCGGCTTCACTCACTTGCTAGTAGCAGTCGACAAGTTTACCAAATGGATTGAAGCTAAGCCTATAAAGAATCTGGATGCTGGCACTGCTATCAGCTTCATCAGAGAGTTGGTATTTAGGTATGGAGTTCCGCATAGCATCATCACTGACAATGGGCCGACTATGCTATCAACTCTATTCGAGAATTCAGAGACTTTTGCACATCTCAAGGCACACGAGTCGACTATGCTTCAGTCGCTCACCCCCAGTCGAATGGACAAGCCGAACGAGCAAATGGTCTAATTCTCAGAGGGCTGAAACCCCGACTGATGCGCGATCTCAAGCACGCGGCAGGTGCATGGGTCGACGAACTTCGGTCAGTACTTTGGGGATTAAGGACCACACCTAATCGGTCGACTGGGAGAACTCCGTTCTTCTTGGTCTACGGAGCTGAAGCAGTCTTGCCAAGTGACCTGCTTCACAACGCACCCCGAGTCAAACTCTACACTGAAGATGAAGCAGAGCAAGCCCAACAGGACGCAGTCGACCTTCTAGAAGAAGAAAGAGAGATGGCCATGATCCGATCGACCATTTATCAGCAGGACTTACGTCGCTTCCATGCCAGAAATGTGAAGAGTCGAGCCTTCCAAGAAGGAGATTTGGTTCTCCAAGTGGATCAGCAGAAGCCACACAAGCTTGCTCCAACTTGGGAAGGTCCCTTCATCGTCAACAAAGTTCTCCACAATGGGGCGTACCGCCTTTACAATGTTGGTCACCAGATTGACGAGCCCCGAGCTTGGAATGCGGAGCTGCTCCACCCCTTTTATACTTAAGTATTCACTCGGATGAGATGTAATAAAAGTACTTTTGTAGTTTATTTATCAAAGACAAGAGTGTTATAATTTTCCCAGTGATTGCTGTTACTTTTGTTTACATGAGAAGTCCCCCAGTGGGTGGCTTAGCTGCGAATCTGTTTCGCCTAAGTTTGTAAAAAAAAATCCATGCCGAGTGGTGAGCCAGTCTCCCACTCGGGGGCTTAGCTACGAATCTATTTCGCCTAAGTACTTTCAAATCCTACCGAGTGGTGAGCCAGCCTCCCACTCGGGGGCTTAGCTGCGAATCTGTTTCACCTAAGTACTTTCAAATCCTACCGAGTGGTGAGCCAGCCTCCCGCTCGGGGGCTTAGCTGCAGTCCAAGTACTCGCCTAAGTCCAAAAGAAAATTCCTACCGAGTGGTGAGCCAGCCTCCCACTCGGAGGCTTAGCTGCAGTCCAAGTACTCGCCTAAGTTAAACAAAATCCTGCCGAGTGGTGAGCCAGCCTCCCACTTGGAGGCTTAGCTGCAGTCCAAGTACTCGCCTAAGTTTAACAAAATCCTGCCGAGTGGTGAGCCAGCCTCCCACTCGGGGGCTTAGTTGCAGCCCAGTGCTCGCCTAAGTAAAAATACAATGTGCACTCCGCAAGGAGGACGAGGTGCAGGTCGACTGCTACCTTATCCTTCCGAGCTACGCCACAAATACAATGTGCGCTCCGTAAGGAGGACAGGGTGCAGGTCGACTGCTACCTTCTCCTTCCGAGCTACGCCACAAATACAATGTGCGCTCCGCAAGAAGGACGAGGTGCAGTTCGACTGCTACCTTCTCCTTCTGAGCTACGCCACAAATACAATATGCGCCCCGCAAGGAGGACGAGGTGCAGGTCGACTGTTACCTTCTCCTTCGGAGGTACAATCCTATCGAGTGGAGAGCAAACCTCCCACTCGGGGGCTTAGCTGCAGCCCAGTGCTCGCCTAAGTTTTTGAAATTCCTACCGAGTGGAGAGCAAACCTCCCACTCGGGGGCTTAGCTGTAGCCAAGTGCTCGCCTAAGTTTTTGAAAATCCTACCAAGTGGAGAGCAAACCTCCCACTCGGAGGATTAGCTGCAGCCCAGTGCTCACCTAAGTTTTTGAAAATACTACCGAGTGGAGAGCAAACCTCCCACTCAGAGGCTTAGCTGCAGCCCAGTGCTC
>NC_041393.1:278980473-279019781 GCF_002162155.2 Triticum dicoccoides | reverse complement strand
GCCTAAGTTTTTGAAAATCCTACCGAGTGGAGAGCAAACCTCCCACTCGGGGGCTTAGCTGTAGCCCAGTGCTCGCCTAAGTTTTTGAAAATCCTACCGAGTGGAGAGCAAACCTCCCACTCGGGGGCTTAGCTGCAGCCCAGTGCTCGCCTTAGTTTTTGAAAATCCTACCGAGTGGAGAGCAAACCTCCCACTCGGGGGCTTAGCTGCAGCCGAGTGCTCGCCTAAGTTTTTGAAAATCCTACCGAGTGGAGAGCAAACCTTCCACTCGGGGGCTTAGCTGCAGCCCAGTGCTAGCCTAAGTATGAGATTCATTCCGCTCTGCAAGGATGACGAGGTGCAAGTCGACTGCTACCTTCCCCTTCAGAGCTCCGCCACAAATACAATGTGCGCTCCATCCCGGTCCGCAAGGACGCAAGTCGACTGCAATCTGTGCTTCATTCCTACCTATAAGAGTGCATCACAAGCATATATTCCGAGTGAAGAACAATGTTCGTTCGAAGACAAACGCAAACATATTCAATGGAAAACCCAAGTTCAGATAGCATCCTACGGATCCAGAAGTGCTCACGCATTGAGCCTGTTAAAGTTTACCGGTTACAAAAACCACTCGGCATTCCAAGGCAAATTTAAGGCATCAAGCATAGAAGTTTTTTACCCCTCCGGTGGAGGACTGGAAGGCACGATGAACTCGTCCAGGTCGATTCCATCTGCAATCCGAGTGGCAGCAGCAATGAAGGTCTCCATTAAAGATTGGAAGTCATGCTTCTTGGTATTGGCCACCTTGAGAGACGCCAGCTTGTCCTCTCGCGCGTCCTTGTAGTGAACACGGACCAGAGACAGAGCAACATCAGCACCACACCTGGCAGAAGACTTCTTCCATTCTTCCACTCGACTTGGAACTTCGTTCAGTCGGGTCATCAGAGATTCGAGGTCATTCTGAAGTGTTTCCCCCGGCTAGAGTGTTGTGTCGATGCACAACGTTGCAACCTTCAGTCTAGCAAGATAGTCGACCACAGCAGCAACACGAGACTCCAGTCGGAGCATGTTCATGGCAGCTTCATCCTTCATAGGAGAGTTGATGGGATCCAGGCTTGTCTCCGTTCGACCAGTCTCTTCCTCAAAGTTTTGGCAGAATTCTGTAAACACAACCCAAAGATAAGCCAGCAGTTTTGTGGTAAGTCCATAATTACAAGCCAGTCGGATATAAGGGATTACCTTCAAGCATGAGGAATAACTTCTTGGCGAGCCCTGCCAGATAAACCTCTAGATCGTTCTTCTTTCCTGCCAGTTCGCTAGCCTTGTCGCTCAGGGCTATCTTGTCATTCTTCAGTCGACTGACCTCCTTGTTAGCCGCGTCGAGAGCAGCTTTCAGATTGGTATTCTCCTCTTCAAGTTTGCTGATTGAAGCCATCTTTTCTTCTGCGAGTTTCGTCTTGTCCAAAGCCGCTTTCTGTGCCTCGACGAGGTCAAGGTCCTTCTTCTTCAGAGCATCCTTTAGTTTATCTGCAAAATGACAATGAGATCATATTCAGGAATGGACAAGAAATAAGGGCAGTCGTCAAGGTTCTCACCAAACATACCTTTTGCCTCCTCCTTCGCCTTCGTGAAGTTCTCCTGGACAAGCTTCAGATCAAGTTCGAGCTGGATATGCTTGTTCTCCAACTCAGTATAACAAGCCACAAGCTCGCAAGATTTCTGCAAAAGATCAGTCGACAGACATCAAAGATAGGTCACTTCCGAGTGACTAAAAGAAAAATCGTAGCATTTCTAAGACTACAGCCGAATCAGAATATTCAACTGTAGTCTCGGGGACTACACCCAGTGGGTGCACTTAGCGTGCCCCCACTGGTTCTATCGGCTACACCTAGTGGGTGCACTCAGCGTGCCCCACTGGTTCTATCGGCTCAGGTCGATCAGTTGACCAAAAGAGACAAAAAGGTTATGATCCTAAATCATAGCTAACTGCCAGCAGTTAGCCAGAGTTTCAAACAAAATGTTGTTCTTCAGACCATAGTCCATTGCCAGCAGTCGACCACGGTCTCGGGGACTACACCCAGTGGGTGCACTCAGCGTGCCCCCACTGGTTCCATGATTCCATTCGACCAGACCGAGTGGAGAAAGTAAAGAGAAAAAGTTCGAGGTATAAAGACTATAGTCGACTGCCAGCAGTCCACCATAGTTTCCGGGACTACACCCAGTGGGTGCACTCAGCGTGCCCCCACCAATCCAGTTATTCAATCGACACACCCAGTGGGTGTACAGATACTAAGATCTTCAGAAAGAAAAGTTTTCAGGTACCATATCCTAACAGAACAAGCGGTGATCAACTAACCTGGACATTGCTCTGAAGGGCTGAGCTTGCATCATAAGCTACTTGGCTGGCGTCTCAGATCGCCTTCACCTGCTCCATCATGACCCCCACCTGGCGTATAGCTTCTTTAGCAGCGCCTGCTTGGTCCTCTGGGACGTGGAGGGTGGAGAAAAGGGAAGGTGGATCAGCACTCGACGACGAAGGGCGAGCACTCGTCAGCGGCACAGCAAAGGACACGGTAGTCCGAGTGACGTTGTCCCCCTCCGGAACCAGCGTCTCAGGTGCTGATACAACCTGAGCAGTCTTGCCAGCAGGCGTTTTCCTGTTCCTCCTCTGCCTCAGTCGCTCCTCATTGTCATCATCAGGGAGGTCAATGATGATATTAGGTGGAGCTACAGGAAAGATTCAAAGTTAAAAATGAAGATCCAATCGACCGAAAGCGAAACTACAGAAATCATACCAGGGTTGGAAGTGGCAGCATCCTCCATTTCTTGATCTTCATGTCCGGCTGAGGTCTCAGAAGTAGCGGCACTGCGATTTCAGAAATCAGTCGGTCAGCGAACAAGTCGACCAAGAGTGTATCCATGTTAAATAAGAAAACACAAGTTCTGCCATTACCCGGAAATAGTGGGAATCACCATCCTCGTCTTCGGCAGAGCCTTCATCAGTTTTGATGACGTTGCTCGGGGTTGCTTCGACGCTCTCTCAGTCGGCGCCGAAGAGGTCGTCCGAGGAAGTTTGGTCGACTGCCCAACAGGCACGGCCGCCTTGCCATGCTCGACTGTGGGGTCATGGGTGATCTTGGATCGTCTTTCAGTACGGGGAGGCTCGACTTTCTCCTCCTCTTCCTCCTCCTCTTCCTCGCCAGAGCTAGCATCTTCTTCATCCTCCTCGCCATCGGATTCCCACTCCTCCTGACTTTCACCCCCGCTCCCTTCCTCCTCCTCGGTCTGTTCTTGCGCCCCGTTGGGCATCGAGTACATCTCGGTAGTGACCTGGAAGACAACAAACAAGACAAAAGTCAGTCGACTAAATTGTAGCAAAACAGAATGAAGGAAACATGATCACGGTTGGGGATACGTGATCAGACCTTGTCCGGTTCGTATGACTGGTCAAGTGGCGGGATCCTCCTGGCTCCACGAGGGTTATCTTTGCTCCCTATGATGGCAGTCATCCACCTCTCCAGTGTGGCATCGTCGACCTCCTCCGGGTGGACCCGAGTGGTGTCTTCGGTACCAGAGTACATCCACATCGAATGGCCTCGATATTGAAGTGGCTGAATGCACCGTCGAAGGAAAACCTCCAAAAGATCCATGCCAGTCACCCCGTCGCGGATGAGCTGGACTACACGCTCTACCAACACCTTAACCTGAGCCTTCTCCTCCGGGACCACCTTCAGAGAGGACGGCTTGTTCACTCGGTCCATGGAGAATGGAGGGAGTCCAGTCGACTGCCCTGGCGTCTGCTGGTCTTAGCAGTAGAACCAGGTCGACTGCCACTCTCGGACTGACTCAGGAAGGATCATGGCTGGAAAAGCACTTTTACTCCTCATCTGAACCCCAAGACCCCCACACATCTGGATTACTTGGGTTTTCTCATCACTCGGATTAGCCTTTTTCACCGTCTGAGAGCGACAAGTGAAAATGTGTTTGAAAAGGCCCCAATGCGGCCGACAACCCAAGAAGTTCTCACACAAGGACACGAAAGCGGCAAGATAGACGATAGAGTTGGGTGTGAAGTGGTGGAGTTGTGCCCCAAAGAAGTTTGAAAATCCCCGAAAAAAAGGGTTGGGCGGCAGAGAAAACCCGCGGTCGACGTGGGTAGCTAAGAGGACGCACTCACCCTCCTGAGGCTGCGGCTGCCACTCCTTCCCCGGGAGCCTCGCTGATCCATGAGGGATCAGTCCCTCATTAGCCAGGTCATCGAGGTCTTTCTGGCGGATGGTCGAGCAGATCCAGTCTCCCTGGATCCAGGTTTGCGGCAGACCGGCCCGCGACGAGGATCCGCCCCGACTGGTCGCCCTCCCCTTCGCCTTCGCCGTCTCCTTCTTCGCCCGGTCCAAAGCCGTCGTCTTCTCCTTCACCATCGTCGCCGGCGAAGCAGGCACAGAGCAGCAGCGCTGGGACGGTGACGAATGCAGCAGGTGAATCTGAGGAAGAGGGAGGGGAAAATGAGGGCGCACTATTCAAAAAAACCCCGTCCGGCACCTTATATGAAGTCCCTTCCGAGTGGCTGACTGGTAGGCCCAGATGATCATGTCAAATCCCGCAACAGCCGCGCGCGCGATACATGGCGAAAAAGGTGGCGTGAAGATCGAGGCGTCCCTGCCTTATCCCGTCCTAGTACTGCGGCTTCCTCCGCCTCGCGCGCTTCCCGAAATTCGGATCCCGCTAAATCCGCGAACAGCAGAGCAACTTGTCAGACCGGAGATTTCCTCCGATCTGTCACTCGGAAATCTCCAAGCACATAGAAGTCAGTCGACAGATACAAAGATTGGATCAAGGCGACTGAAAAAGAAGTTGATGCCATCAATTAAAGTCGTTGATCCAGAACAAGACACACTCATATCACGAAAAACGGGTCGAAAGAATCCTCAACTCCTTCCTCACTCGAACCTCGATCCATTCGGGGGCTAATGATGACGCCATGTACCTAGGGTTGGGCCATGGACCTGTCCAAAGTACCCTCCCCTAGGACATCTCTAGAAGAAACTACCTTTCAATCGACCGGGAAGGATCCCACTCGACAGACACGAAGACACTCGACCATGAAGCCACTCAATCGACCACTAGGAGATCTAGGGTCACTCTGCACCCAAATGATCTGTTATTAAGTAGTCTTTATGATCATGATAGCACTTTATGTAGGACGTTACCAGTAACGTCAGGCCTTAATGTACTTTAAACCCTGCATAACTGAGGGACGGAGGGGTCTGGCAGACTCTATATAAGCCACCGCCCTCCTCAGTGTAAGGGGTTCGCCCCCCTGTAACTCATACGCATATAATCCAGTCGACTGCCTCCAAGATCCGAGACGTAGGGCTGCTACTTCCTTCGAGAAGGGCCTGAACTCGTAACTCCCTTGCGTATAGAACTACTCCATAGCTAGGATCTGGCTTCTCCACACCTACCCCCCTATTCTACTGTCAGGCTTAGAACCACGACAGTCAAGACTTTCAATAGTGATGTGCCCACTATCGGATTACAAAGACTTTAATTATGATAGTTTCTCTTTGGTTGATTGTATTTCTTTGTTGCAATCCATGATAAATTCACCCCATGCTTATTAACAAAATAAAGCTTTTACTAAACATATTCTTGATGCCATGATGAAAGCTTTTGAAGAAAAGTTGGAATTAGAAGTTTCAATTCCTAGAAAATTGCATGATGAGTGGGAACCTACTATCAAATACAAGATTAAAAATTATGAGTGTTTTGCTTTATGTGACTTGGGTGCTAGTGTTTCTACAATTATGTGATGTACTTGGTCTTACTAATATTGAAGAATGCTCTTTAAATTTGCACTTGGCGGATTCTACTAATAAAAAGCCTATGGGAAGAATTAATGATGTTCTTATTCTTGCAAATAGGAATTATGTGCCCATAGATTTTGTAGTTCTTGATATTGATTGCAATCTGTCTTGTCCAATTATTCTTGGTAGTCCGTTTTTACGTACTATTGGTGTCATGATTGATATGAAAGAAGGCAATATTAAATTCCAATTTCCACTAAGGAAGGGAATGGAAACACTTCCCTAGAACAATAATTAAGCCACCATATGAATCAATCATGAGGGCATCATATGGATCTAGAAATAAAAATGACAACACTTAGATCATACGCGTTATGCCCAGGTAGGGGAGTAAAACGATAGCGCTCATTGGGAGGCAACCCAACTTGTATCTTTTTGCTTTTTGGTTTTCTTGATGTTTTCAATAAAATATCCAATTATACCTCTGGTTATATGTGTTTTTGTGATTTAAATTAGTGTTTGTGCCAAGCAAGGCGTTTGGGATGATTTGGGTAAAAGTTGATTTGATCTTGCTGAAAAACAGAAACTTTTGTGCTCACGAGATTATTTATCATTTTTAACAGAAGAGTGATTTTTAGTTGATTATTTTGTAACAATATTAATAGACAAATTTCTCACTTCAATATAATTGTTTCAGATTTTTTGGAGTTACAGAAGTATTCAAAATAGTCAGATTTCTACAGACTCTTCTGTTTTTGGCAGATTTTGTTTTCTTTGCGTTGTGTGCTTGTTTTGATGATTCTATGGTTTTCTTTGATGAGTTTTTGCCATAGAAAAGTTGGAATACAGTAGATATAATGCAAAAACGAAATAAGAATAGGTTTGCAACAATACTTGTAGTAGTGGTTTGCTTTCTCATACTAACAGATCTCACGAAGGTTTTGTTGAGTTTTGTGTGATTGAAGTTTTGAAGTTTTGGGTGATCTTACGATGGATGAAGGAATAAGGATTAGCAAAAGGCTAAGCTTGGGGATGCCCGAGGCACCCCAAGATAATATTCAAGAAGTAGCAAGCAACTAAGCTTGGGGATGCCCCCGATCGAGTGGTATCCCCGCTTTCTTCTAACAACCATCTTATTTTACTTGAATCTATATTTTTATTCGTCACATATTATGAGTTTTGCTTGGAGCGTCTTGTATGATATGAGTCTTTGCTTGTTTTTCTTTGTGTTTTAAGTGTTGATCCTTGCTGAACACACCTTTTTGAGAGATCCAAAAATTATGCTATGCTTGCTCCTATGCTTCACTTAAATTTTTAGAGCCATGGATTTGCTCTAGTGCTTCACTTATATCTTTTTGAGCACGGTGTGCTTTGTTATTTTTGAAAAAATGCTCTCTTTCTTCACTTAGATTTATTTGGGAGTTAGTAAAATTTTCATAAATTCACGCCTGCTTCACTTAGATTATTTTGAGAGAAAGAAAAATTATGCTCATGTTCTTCACTTATATTTGTTTGAGCTTATCAAAAGCAAGATATGAAAATAGTCCCAAAGTGATAGATATCCAAGGAGGATATAAAAAAACTTTCATGAAGATCATTGAACAAAATAAACTTGATTCTTAGTAATGGTTTTGAGGTATGACAATATGATATGTGAGTCATGTTGATGAGTAATTGTGCTTTAATAAGAATATTGATGTTAATGTTTGTGATTCCCTATGCAGGCACGAAAGTCAATAGTTATGCAATGAAATTTATATCCTACTTGTGGTGCATTATTCGGTGTTACTTATGCTTAATGCTTGGGTACTAGATTTTTTGCTTTTTGGTTGGTCGCTTCTCAATCTTTTGCTAGCCTTCATTTTGCACTAAGTATGATCACTACTTGTGCATCCAAAACCCTTTAAACCAGTTTTGCCATATGAGTCCACTATATCTACCTATATGCGGTATTTCCATGCCATTCTAAGCAAATTTGCATGTGCCATCTCTATTTTTCAAAATAAATTTCTCTTTTGTGTGCTCTACTACTCGCGAGTCGGTGAGGGGTGGCCAATATTTTCCAAGCTAGGTGTGTTATTCTCACGATGAATGTTTATTCACTTGTTATTGCATGAGATTGCGGCAAAGGTGTTAGGGCAGCATTCCACATCAAAAATTCTATTTTTATCATTTACCAACTCGAGGACGAGCAGGAATTAAGCTTGGGGATGCTGATACGTCTCCAACGTATATATAATTTTTGATTGTTCCATGTTGTTATATTGTCATTCTTGGATGTTTTATAATCATTTTATATCATTTTTTGGTACTAACCTATTGACATAGTGCCCAGTGCCAGTTGCTGTTTTCTAAATGTTTTTTTACATCCCAGGAAATCAATACCAAACGGAGTCCAAACGCAGCGAAACTTCTTGAGGATTTTTTTTGGCCAGAAGACATCTAGTGGGCCAGGAAAGCACCTGGGGTGTGCTCCGGGGGGAGCACACCCATCAGGGCGCGCCTGGAGGCCCAGGCGCGCCTAGGTGGGTTGTGCCCACCTTAGGTGCCCCCTGAACCTCCTCTTTGCTCTATAAATACCACAATATTCCAGAAACCCTAGGGGAGTCGACCAAAATCAATTCCAGCCATCGCAGAGTCCAGAAACACAAGATCCAATCTAGACACCATCTCGGAGGGGTGCATCATGTCCATTGGTGCCTCTCCTATGATGTGTGAGTAGTTCTTTGTAGACCTACGGGTCCGTAGTTAGTAGCTAGATGGCTTCCTCTCTCTCTCTATCTCTCTCTCTCTCTCTCTCTCTTGATTATCAATAAAAAATTGTCTCTTGGAGATCCATATGATGTAAGTCTTTTTGCGTTGTGTTTGTTGGGACCAATGAACTTTGAGTTTATGATCAGATCAATGTTGTTATCGATGAAAGTTATTTGAGTCTTTTTTATTTCTTATATGCATGATTGCTTATAGCCTCATATCTCTTCTCTGATATTTGGGTTTTGTTTGGCCAACTTGATCTATTTATCTTGCAATGGGAAGAGGTGCTTTGTGATGGGTTCGATCTTACGGTGTTTGATCCCAGTGACAGAAAGGGAAATGACACGTATGTATCATTGCTATTAAGGATAACAAGATGGGATCTATTTCTACATAAATAGATCTTGTCTACATCATGTCATCTGTCACATCCCCAGTTCAGGCCTTGCTTGTTTTTTTCTTTAGCATCCATGCATCATGTTTAAATTTTATGAAACTTGAAATGGGGATTGCCTAAACCCTAGCATCTAAGGAATTCACTAGGTTCAACTAAAATATTTTCAGTGAATCCAAATGCATTTCAAAAATGTCCATCATTTCTGGAAAATGCTAGAAACATTAACCAGAGGTGTTGCACCTTTTTCCATGTCATATTTGGGCTCTGGATTAAATCATATGCTATTTGCAATTGGGCATTTAAATGCTATATGTTATTTTAGGTGCTCAATTAATTCTGAACTTAAGTGTGGGCTGCTAGGAATAATCCTAACAGAGCCCACAACTATTTTTAGGATTTTTGGAAATGTTTTTGTATTTTTAATAAAGCCACAAAGATTACAGAAAATAGAAAACAGAAAATAAAAGAGAGAGAGAGAGAGAGTTAGTACCTGGCCTCACTGTGCAGGCCACCTAGTCGGCCCAGCTGTGGCCCAGCACTGCAGCTGGCCTAGCCCACCACCGCCTCCTTCCCTGTTGTCTTCCTCCTCTGCCAGGAGGACGCGCGTGTGGCCGATGTGCGCGCCACGCGCCCCGGCCACCTCCTACTTGTCGCTTCGCCCTGGCCTCTTCGGGTGACGCCACGCAGCCCCCTCGCTCCTCTCCCTCACTCTCTGCTCTCTCCCTCGCCCTCCAGTCCCTTCCTCGAGCGCGACCAAACGTAGCCGTCACCGCCGCCGACGATCACCGTGGCCACCGTCCACCCTACCCCTCTCCGTGCCGTCCAACGGCTCCGCCGAGACGCCCTCTTCCTCATCGCCAAGCCACGTGACGCTGGGAGCCCCGTGCCGCCGTCCTCGCCCTTGTCTTCTTCCGCGGGATCCGATGACAACCGCCAATGAATCGACGCCGTCCGGCCTCCCCCGAGCTCGCCGACCACCTCTACGAGCCCGCTGTGAGACTCCATGCAGAAACCCTCTCTTTCCCCTCGCGTTTGCGAGCTCTAGGCCATAGCTCCGTCGCGACCGAACTCCGACCTCCGCTGACCTTGTCGCCGCCGTCACTGCAGCCGCTTGAGCTCGATTCCGAGCGTGTCACCGCGCTCAGGAAGCCACCAGGAGCCTAATGCATATTCTAACTCGCCCTCCCGTGCACCACAGCGCCAACCCCACACTCGCCCGAACTCCGGCGCCGCCGCGAGCTCACTTTCGGCGAGCTCCGACCACCCCCTTGACCTGCCCCTGCCTCCGCTAGATGCGCGGGAGCTTGGGCTACCTCCAGGTGCCCTCAGCGCACCCAGCTGCGGCCCCTGGCGCCACTCCGGCGAGCCACTGCCGCTTTGGGTCATCGCCGTCATCTAACCGCCGGCGAATCCGACGTGGCCATCGTTAGCGGCTAACCCCCCCACACTAACCAACCCCCTAGGCCACTGACTAATGGGCCCCACGCCCTAATTAACACAGATTACATTTTTTGCTTAGTTTTAACTAACCCCGGTGGGCCCTCGCGTCAGTGTTGACTACGCTGACGTGGCTGTTGACCTGGCCCACCTGTCTGTGACCGTAGGCAGCACTGGCTCACTGACCGGCGGGCCCCACGCGTCATGTTTGACCTGGACCGGGTCTGTTGACCTGCTGAGGTCAGCATGACGCAATGCTGATGCAGTAATTGTTTTCTGGATTTAAATAATTCAGGAAATTCTAGAAAAAAGTCTAAACTTCTAAAAATCATATAAAATCAACCGTAACTCCAAATGAAACAAATTATACATGAAAAATGATCAGAAAAATCCAATCTATCCATCTGTACCATTTTCATGCATGGTAGAATAGCCTATAGCTTCTGTTTAGCACAAGTCATATAAATGGCATTTAAACCTTCACATATGGAGTTTGAATTTGAATCTTGGATTCAAACCAACTCCATTTAACCTGCTGCTAGTTGCATTAGCTCAAACCACATCATATTGCCATGTCATGATCATGCATCATATTGTGCACTGAATTGATTGTGTTCTTCCTTGTTTGTCGGTGTTTGTCCCCTCTCGATAGACGTGACTCCGACGATGTGATCGATGACACAAATGAAGAAATATACTATCTTCAGAAGTGCCAGGCAAGCAAAACCCCATTGTTCATTCCGATACAATCCTACTCTCTCGCTCCTGCTCTCTTTTACTGCATTAGGACAACAATGATTCATCTGTTACTTGCTGCGGTAGCTGAACCCATTTATCCTTTGCATGACCTGTCATTGCCACAATAAATAGATGAAACCCACTAGCATGAGTAGGAGTTGTTTGAGCCCTGTTGTGCCTACTCATTCACGCTTCTATGTCATGCCTGCTACTGCTTAGAGTTGAGTCAGGTCTGATTCATCGGGGGTGAATCAGAGGTGTGTGAACATGTCCTACTGTGTGTGAGCTAAGTGTGTGAATACGATTTGGTAAAGGTAGCGGTGAGAGGCCATGTAGGAGTACATGGTGGGTTGTCTCATTGTAGCCGTCCTTAGGAACTGAGTTCTGTGTTTGTGATCCATGAAACAGATACTACCACGCATTGGGCCTGAAACCAATGGACCCTCTCGGCTTCTTAATCACCCTTGTCCTCTGTCCAGGAGTTGCAAGTAGTTTCTGGTGTTTGTAGTATGCTGGAGGCCGTGGGCAGCGCTGACCGGAGAGGTGGGCTGTGATGCGGTAGGCGCGTGGCCGGGTATACCGGGCACCCGTTTGGTGTTACGGAACCCTGTACACATCGTTCGGGGCCGTATGTGGAAACCTCGGCCGGACTCCCTGCGGATGGAACCTGAATAGGCGATAAACCTGGACTAGAGACTTGAGTGTTTAGGTAGGTCGTGGCCGACACCCTCGTTGGGCTTCCGCTTGAAGGTTGCCGAGTACATGTTGTGTAAACGGCGGTAAGTGGTGAGAGCGTGTGTGAAGAATTACACCCCTGCAGGGTTAACCTCATCTATTCGAATAGCCGTGTCCGTGGAAAAGGACTTCTGGGTTGCCTGTACAGTTCATAGACAAGTGAAAGTGGATACTCTAAAATGCGCAAGATAAGTGTGAGTGCTATGGATGGCGTTCTCGTAGGGAGACGGGAGCGGATCCATAGTGGTGTATTGGTTGGTGAATATGTGGACTCTTGTGGGCCACCTCAAGAGTCACTTGCAGTCATAGTTCAGGATAGCCACCATGTCAAAGCTGGCTTGCTGCAGTTAAACTCCACCATCCCCTTTGTTGATAATGATGCATATGTAGATAGTTCTGATGTAAGTCTTGCTGGGTACATTTGTACTCACGTTTGCCTATTTTATGTTTTTGCAGAGAGACTTCAGTCTCACTGGTAGTTCCACGTGGACTTCGATGTTTAGCTTGTTACCTCAGCTACGATCTTGTGCCCTCGGCAGGATCTGGTAGATAGTCAGGCTTCTCAGCCTTTTTCATTTGTAGATGTCTGTACTCAGACATGTTAAGCTTCCGCTTGTGCTTGACTTGTTTGCTCTGAATGTTGGGCCATGAGACCCATGATTGTAATATCTCGCTCCTCGGAGCCTATTGAATAAAATACTTGAGTTGTAGAGTCATGTTGTGATGCCATGGTGTATTTGCACATATCAAGCATACTGTGTGTATGTTATTGAAATGCTTGGTACGTGTGGGCTCTGACTATCTAGTTGTTTATCCTTAGTAGCCTCTCTTACCGGGAAATGTCTCCTAGTGCTTCCACTGAGCCTTGGTAGATTGCTACTGCTCTGGAACACTTAGGCTGGCTGGCATGTGTCCTTCTTCGTTGCTGTGTCTGTCCCTACGAGGAAATGTCACGCGAGGAATACCGGAGTCCTGTTAGCTCGCTACAGCCCGGTTCACCGGAGTCCTGCTAGCCCAGTGCTACAGCCTGGATTCACTCGCTGATGACCGACACGTTCGATGCTGGGTCATGGATGCCTGTCCCTGTAAGTTTGTGCCACTTTGGGTTTACGACTAGCCATGTCAGCCCGGGCTCATTATCATATGGATGCTAGCGACACTATCATATACGTGTGCCAAAAGGCGCAAACGGTCCCGGGCAAAGGTAAGGTGACACCCGTGGGAATACCGTGCGTGAGGCCGCAAAGTGATATGAGGCGTCACATGCTAGATCGATGTGGCATTGAGTCGGGGTCTTGACATCATCGTTCTTATTGCATTACTCCATTTCTCCATGAACTCAATACACTAGATGCATGCTGGATAGCGGTCGATGTGTGGAGTAATAGTAGTAGATGCAGGCAGGAGTCGGTCTACTAATCTTGAACGTGATGCCTATATAATGATCATTGCCTGGATATCATCATGATTATTTGAAGTTCTATCAATTGCCCAACAGTAATAATTTTCCTACTGTTTGCTATTTTTCTCGTGAGATTTATTTTCAGATCTGTTAAACCAAAAATACAAAAATACCTTGCTGCAATTTATTTGTCCCACGATCTATTTATCCTATCTACCACTTTTACCTCACGTTATTTGCCTATCTTGAGGCGACGTACCCGAAAGGGATTGACAACCCCTTTAACCCCTTTAACACTACTAGGAAAAGGCCTACTAATGGCGCACCGGTTTTGCCTACTAATGGCGCACTACCGATGCGCCATTACTATCACGCCACTAGTATTTTTTCTAATGGCACACCACTGGTGCGCCATTAGTATGTGGTATATTAATGGCGCACCACGCAGTGCACCATTGGTATAGCCCACGGTGCGCCATTAGTATCTGGTATACTAATGGACCACATAGAAGTGCGCCATTAGTAACATTTTTTTTCAAAAAAGAAATTCAAATTTTTATAATTTTTTTTCAATTTTTTCTTAATCTCAGGTCACTATGGCTTAATCTCGGGTCAATATGCTTAAACTCGGGTCAAATCGCACTCCGTGGTCAAACTTCCCGAAAGGTCACCCATCATCACACTACTCCAGCCCAAGCACGCTTAACTTTAGAGTTCTATCCAACCCCAGCAACAGCTCACTTCATAGGCACTTGTTGATATATCTAGCATATCAATCCTATTATACCTTGTTGATGTCTAGGACTTTGTTCATGTTCATGACTATGATGAAATTTTGAAAAATATTTCAAACTTCCCGGTCATATTACGTATCATTTTTTGAAAAACAATTCAAAACCAAATTTTTTTCTATTACTAGTGGCGCACCACATCCATGGTGCGCCACTAGTAAGTTTGAAATTTTTTGAATTTTTTTGCCTCTAGATCTTGAAAGCCCCGTAACTTTTTTCTATTAGGTTTTTGGGGATTTTGAAAATGTTTAATGGGGTTCCCCCATTAAATTCGGATGTAACTTTTCGAGTAGATGATTTTTCATATAAAAAACTTTTTAATCCGAGTTCGTATGCAAAACTTATGGCCATTTTACAAATTTCCAGAGAGATTTTGCAAATAAAGTCGAAATTCATATTTGTAAATTTTCCCAACAACTAGACCACATATCACATGGGAAACTTATTTTCTTTTATTTTTTTGACATTTTTATCATTTTTTAACTGAAAAGGCGGTCCACGGGGGGAGGGGGGGTGCATTCGGGAACTTTTGGGCCAAGTTAGTAATGGCGCACCGTGGGGTGGTGCGCCATTACTAGTTAAACTAGTAATGGCGCACCACACCCACGGTGCGCCATTACTAGTTTTGAAAAGAAAAAAGAAAAAAATGATTTTTTTTGAAAAAAACTTAGTTATGGCGCACCTGTGGAAAGTGCGCCATTACTAGTTAAAACTAGTAATGGCGCACTATCCACAGGTGCGCCATTACTAACAATATTTTTTAACTTTTTTTTTATTTTTCAAAACTACTAATGGCGCACGGTGGGTGTGGTGTGCCATTACTATGTCAACTAGTAATGGTGTACCACGCCCACGGTGCGCCATTAGTAGTTTTGAAAAAAATAAAAAAAATTACTAATGGCGCACCGTGGGATGTGGTGCGCCATTGGTATTTGCACACTAATGGCGCACCAACACATGGTGCGCCATTACTATTTAGTAATGGTGCACCACATGTACAGTGTGCCATTAGTGTCCATCCCATCTATAGCCCTTTTCCTAGTAGTGTGTTGTTTACGTGGTGTGAGGAGGTTCTCCTACTGGTTCGATAACCTTGGTCTAATCACTAAGGGAAATACCTACCGTCGCTATACTGCATCATCACTTCCTCTTTGGGGAAATACCGACGTAGTTCTAGCACACATCACTCAATCATTGATCCATTCATGAAACACACTCGCATATTAGCTACACCCAATGCTCAAGTACGATCATAGTGCCTCTTGGTTGGTGCTTTTTAAGAGAAGATGTAGACTCAAATAAAAATAAAAAATGCATAAAGTAAATAGAAATGCCCTTAACAGAGGGAAGTAGGGATTTGTAGAGGTGCTAGAGCTCAAGGATTAAATTGAGAGATAAAAGTTTTGAGAGGCATACTTTTCTCATCAACGAAAATGACCGAGTAGTTCCCAATAGTTTCCATGCTAGATATTTCGTAAGCGGTTCCGAAAGAGAAAATAAAGTTTATTCCTTTTTCCACCATTCTTTCACATTCTACGGCTAGCCGTATCCACGGGCACCATCCGTACCAACACTTTCCAAGGAATTTATCATTTGACAATGTAACGTAAATTCCTTTTTCATTTCGGGATTTGGTATCCCTATTACCGCTGTACTCTCGTGCAATGACAAGTGAATAAACACTCATCTTGAGAATAACACATCTAGCATGGAAAATATTGGCCACCCCCTGCCACTTCATGAGCGGTACGAGCACACAAAAAGGAAAAAATATTTTGAAAATTAGAGATGGCACATACAAATTTGCTTAGAACGGCACGGGATACCACATATAGGTAGGTATGTTGGACTCACGTGGCAAAACTGGGTTTAAGAATTTTGATGCACAAGTAGTATCTCTACTTAGTACAAGTGAAGGTTAGCAAATAGATTGAGAAGCATCCAACCAAGAAACGAAAAATCACATAACCGAGCATTAAGCATAACTAACACCGAATAATGCACCACAAGTAGGACCGAATTTCATTGCATAACTATTGACTTTTCTGCTTGCATAGGGAATCACAAACCTTAACAACAATATTCTTACTAAGGCATAATTACTCACCAACATGGCTCACATATTACTATCATCATATCGCAAAACTATTACAAAGAGTCAAGTTTATTATGTCCAATGATGTTCATGAAAGTTTTTATTATATCCCTCTTGAATATATATCACTTTGGGACTAGTTTCATATGTTGCTTTTGACAAGCTCAAACAAATCTAAGTGAAGAACATGAGCATAAAGTTTTTCATCTCTCAAAATATTATAAGTGAAGCATGAGAGAATTTCTTTAAAAATATACTAACTCTCGAATAAATCTAAGTGAAGCATGAGAGCATTTCTTAAGAAATATGAAAGCACCCCATGCTCAGAAAGATATAATTGAAGCAATAGAGCAATTCCATAGCTCAAAGAATTTAAGTGAAGCATAGAGAGCAATTCTAACAAATCATAGCACAATTTTGGCCCTCTCAAATAGGTGTGTCCAACAAGGATACATGATACAAACTAAAAAGCAAAACAAGCAAAGACTCATATAATACAAGACGCTCCAAGCAAAACTCGACATGTGACGAATAAAAATATAGCTCCAAGTAAAATACGGATAGTCATTAGAAAAAGAGGGGATGCCTTCCGGGGCATCCCCTTGCTTAGTTGCTTACTTCTATTTGGATAATAACTTGGGTGCCATGGGGAATCCCCAAGCTTAGGCTCTTCTTACTCCTTATTCCTTCATACATCATTATCTCACCCAAAACTTGAAAACTTCAACCACACAAAACTCAACAAAACCTTCGTGAGATCTGTTAGTATAAGAAAGCAAATCACTACTCTAAGTATTGTTGCAAACCCATTCATATTTTATTTTTGCATTATATCTACTATATTCCAACTTTACCATGGCTCATACCCCCCGATACAACCCATAAATTCATCAAAATAAGCACACAACGCAAAGAAAACAGAATCTATCAAAAAATGAACAGTCTGTAGCAATCTGAAAACTTCGTATACTTCTATAACTCCAAAAAAATCTGAAACATTAGGATGATGTAGGCAATTTGTATATAAATCTTGTGTAAAATATTCAAAAAAATTCGTAGCTTCTATGATTTATGAAAATTATTTACTGGACGCAAAAGTTTATGTTTTCCAACAAGATTAAATCAATTATCACCAAACATAATCCCAAAGGCTTTACTTGGTACAAACACTAATTAAAACATGAAAAAATACAATCATAATAGAGGCATAACTGTGCAAACACTCAAGAACAGAAAAAAGCAAAATAAAATTTATTCATCGGGTTGCCTCCCAACAAGCGTCATCGTTTTATGCCCCTAGCTAGGCATAATGCATAGATTGAGGTATTGTCATTCTTTATTTCTAGATCCATAAGATGCCCTCATGATTGATTCAGATGGTGGCCTAATTCTTGTTCTAGGGAAGTGTTCCATACCCTTCCTTAGTGGAACTTGAAATTTAATATTGCCTTCTTTCATATCAATCATGGCACCTGTAGTGCGTAAAAACGGTCTACTAAGCACTACTGCAGGGATGCTGCTAACGCGACACTACAATCATAGACCCTTTGACGAAACTGTGTGTGATGCATTAATCACAAACGGTGATGTAAAAAACCTGTCAAAAAAGATGCAAAATGTTTGCGATGGCGGATACATCAAACACGGTTCAGATTTTAGTTGCGCGTGTGATGTGGGGCATACGATTCAGTTCAATGAACTGTTTGTGATGCGGAAGAAGAACAGAAACGGGCAGCCAAATGAAGGCGTGTGCGATATACGGCATACAGTTCAGTTGGATTAACTATTTGTGATGAGGCAGAACAAGAGAAACGGACATCCAGATGAAGGTGTGTACGATTGAGGGTATACACTTCAGACGGATGAACTGTTTGCGATTAGGCAACACAACAGAAATGGTCAGCCAGATCAACGTGTCCGTGATTGACAGCATTCACTTCACACGGATGAACTGTTTGCGATTAGCCACAATAAGCAAAAACAGCTAGATAGATCAACATGTGTGTGCTAGACGGGCACACATTCTAATTAAAAGAAGCGTGCCCGATGGTAATAACGAGCACGCATGATTATTGGAACAAGACGTGTGCTGACATCGCCTATTGTGGTGCACCCTATGGTGCAAAGACCATGTACGCGGCCGAGAAAGCGTGCCCACGTTTTGTCGTTCGGGAATAGTGTCACACTTAGAAATTATAGAACCGTCAATAAATTTTGAGCCTGCGTCCTGTCACATTCCAAATTACTACCAAACTATATTTAATTGCAAACCTGTTCACATCGATCAAAACCTAAATGGTTTCCCACTTAGGAGCATATTAGTACTCCGTTATAAATACTACTACTCGAAGATGACTGCACATTCCTCCTCAACTCCTCATCCACAAAAACAAACAAGTCATTCATCATCGTTCCTTGCATATGCCATGGCCAGCATGAGTTCTGGGTCAAGAGATTACTACCAAGGAGAGGCAAGCATGGAAGCGAAAGCACGAGAGATGTCTCACCTCGCCGCGAAAGCAGCCAACATGTCCTGCCGTGTGGCCGTAGCAGCAATGAGGTCCTGCCGTGCCGCCGAAGTAGCACAGAGGTCCCGCCGCGCTATCGATGCAGCAGACTGGTCTGGCCGCGTCACAGAAGCAACAGAGATGTCCCGCCGCGTCGTGAATGCAGCAGAGGTGTCCTCCCGCGCCATGATGGCCTGGGAAAATGTCTCATGGGCAGACAAGGAATCTCACAGGCGCATGCGCGCTATGCTACCTGATAGGTCGGATCTCTGACTGGATGAAGCAGCAGGACAAGATGAATGCCTTGTTTGAAAATGCTACCAGTGTTCTCCGGGGACTAGGGGAGGACAAGGAGAAGCTCCGCTCCGAGCGCGACCTGCTGAGGGCAAAGATCACCAGAATGATGAGGCAACATGAGGAGACCACTGCCTTGTTGCAGAGGACCGGCGTCATCGTCAGGAAACTTATGTATGAGAATGCCATGCTCTGCATCGAGCGCCAAAGGCTGTTAGAGGAATCCGTGGATGCTCTCAAGCAGCGTCTTGAGGACACGAAAGAGCTCATCGCTGCTCGCACAGAGACTAGTCCCCGTGGCCTGTAGCAACACATCAAGAAAGTAGAGATCAATGAGCCAGATCGTTGTGTTCATTCTTCTTTTGCCCTTGTGTATTGATACGTCTCCAACGTATCTATAATTTTTGATTGCTCCATGCTACTTTATCTACTATTTTGGACTATATTGGGCTTTATTTTCCACTTTTATATTATTTTTGGGACTAACCTATTAACCGGAGGCCCAACCCAGAATTGCTGTGTTTTGCCTATTTCAGTGTTTCGAAGAAACGGAATATCAAATGGAGTCCAAACGGAATGAAACCTTCGGGAACGTGATTTTCCAACCGAACGTGATTCAGGAGACTTGGACCCTACTCCAAGAAGTGCCAGAGGCGGTCCCGAGGGTGGAGGGCGCCCCCCTAGCCCCCCCTACCTTGTGGGCCCCCTGATGCTCCACCGACGTACTCCTTCCTCCTATATATACCTACGTATCCCCGTACGATCAAAATGGGAGCCAAAAACCTAATTCCACCACCGCAACCTTCTGTATCCACGAGATCCCGTATTGGGGCCTGTTCTGGAGCTCCGCCGGAGGGGGCATCCACCACGGAGGGCTTCTACATCATCAACATAGCCCCTCCGATGAAGTGTGAGTAGTTTACTTCAGACCTTCGGGTCCATAGCTAGTAGCTAGATGGCTTCTTCTCTCTTTTTGGATCTCAATACAATGTTCTCCCCCTCTCTCGTGGAGATCTATTCGATGTAATCTTCTTTTTGTGGTGTGTTTGTTGAGACCGATGAATTGTGGGTTTATGATCCAGTATTATCTATGGAAAATATTTGATTCTTCTCTGAATTCTTTTATGTATGATTGAGTTATCTTTGCAAGTCTCTTCGAATTATCCTTTTTGGTTTGGCCAACTAGATTGGTAGTTCTTGCAATGGGAGAAGTGCTTAGCTTTCGGTTCAATCTTGCAGTGTCCTTACCCAGTGACAGAAAGGGTTGCAAGGCACGTATTGTATCGTTGCCATCGAGGATAACAAGATGGGTTTTTTATCATATTGCATGAATTTATCCCTCTACATCATGTCATCTTTCTTAAGGCATTACTCTGTTTTTACTTAATACTCTAGATGCATGCTGGATAGCGGTCGATGAGTGGAGTAATAGTAGTAGATGCAGAATCGTTTTGATCTACTTGTTTTGGACGTGATGCCTATATACATGATCATTGCCTAGATATACTCATAACTATGCTCAATTATGTCAATTGCTCAACAGTAATTTATTCACCCACCATAGAATACTTATGCTCTTGAGAGAAGCCACTAGTGAAACCTATGGCCCCCGGGTCTATTCTCATCATATCAATCTCTATCACTTTATTTACTTGCTTGTTTTTACTTTGCTTTTACTTTTTACTTTGCATCTATCTATCAAAAATACTAAAAATATTATCTCTATCAGATCTCACTCTTGTAAGTGACCGTGAAGGGATTGACAACCCCTAAGCGTTGGTTGCGAGTTGCTATCGTTTTTCGTAGGTACGAGGGACTTGTGCGTAGTCTCCTACTGGATTGATACCTTGGTTCTCAAAAACTGAGGGAAATACTTACGCTACTTTGCTGCATCATCCTCTCCTCTTCGGGGAAATCCAACACAGTGCTCAAGAGGTAGCAAGAAGAATTTCTGGTGCCGTTGCCGGGGAGGCTCACGCAAGAAAGTCAACAATACCAAGTACCCATCGCAATCCCTATCTCTCGCATTACATTACTTGCCATTTGCCTCTCGTTTTCCTCTCCCCCACTTCATCCTTGCCGTTTTATTTGCCCTCTCTTTCCCAATCTCCTCCTCTCTTTCCCGTTTGCCTTTTTCTCATTGCCTTTCTGTTTGCTTGTGTGTTGGATTACTTGTTGCCATGGCGCAAGATAATACCAAATTGTGTGATTTCTCGAATACCAATAATAATGATTTCCTTAGTACTCCGATTGCTCCTCTTAATAATGATGAGTCTTGTGAAATCAATACCGCTTTGTTGAATCTTGTTATGAAAGATCAATTCGCCGGCCTTCCTAGTGAAGATGCCGCTACTCATCTAAACAATTTTGTTGATTTGTGTGATACACAAAAGAAGAAAGATACGGATAACAATATTGTCAAATTGAAGTTATTTCCTTTTTCACTTAGAGATCGTGCTAAAGTTTGGTTTTCATCTTTGCAAAAAGTAGTATTGATTCTTGGAACAAGTGCAAAGATGCTTTTATCTCTAAGTATTTTCCTCCCGCTAAGATTATCACTCTTAGGAACGACATGATGAATTTTAAACAACTTGATCATGAGCATGTTGCCCAATCTTGGGAAAGAATGAAATTAATGCTTCGCAATTGCCCTACTCATGGTTTGAATTTATGGATGATCATACAAAAATTTTATGCAGGATTGAATTTTGCTTCTAGAAATATTTTAGATTCGGCCGCGGGAGGCACTTTTATGGAAATTACATTAGGGGATGCTACCAAATTGCTTGATAATATTATGGCTAATTATTCTCAATGGCACACCGAAAGATCTTCTAGTAAAAAAGTGCATGCTATAGAAGAAATCAATGTTTTGAGTGAAAAGATGGATGAACTTATGAAGATGTTTGCTCCTAAAAATATCCTCTTGATCCCAATGATATGCCTTTATCTACTTTGCTTGAGAATAACAATGAATCTATGGATGTGAATTTTGTTGGTAGGAATAGTTTTGTAAACAACGCTTATAGAGGGAATTTTAATCCTAGGCCTTATCCTAGTAATCCTTCTGATAATTATGGAAATTCCTACAACAACTCTTATGGAAATTTTAATAAGATGCCCTCTGAATTTGAGAGTAGTGTTAAAGAGTTTATGAATTCACAAAAGAATTTTAATGCTTTGCTTGAAGAGAAATTGCTTAAAGTTGATGATTTGGCTAGGAATGTTGATAGAATTTCTCTTGAAATTGATTCTTTAAGGCTTAGATCTATTCCTCATAAGCATGATATCAATGAGTCTCTCAAAGCCATGAGAATTTCCATTGATGAGTGCAAAGAAAGAACCGCTAGGATGCGTGCTTCCAAAGATGCCTTTATTAAAGCATGTTCTTCCAATTCCTATGAAAATCAAGATGAAGATCTAAAAGTTATTGATGTGTCCCCTATTAAATCTTTGTTTTGCAATATGAATCTTGATGAAACTAAATATGATCTTCCTTTACTTAGAAGGCCTTCTAAGAATTCGGAGTTTCTAGATCTTGATGATGAATTTGATGAAAGTGGGAGTGAAAGAAATAAAAACCGTGATGTTGCTAAACCCACTATTTTGGATCTCAAGGAATTTAATTATGAAAATTGCTCTTTGATTGGTTGTATTTCCTTGTTGCAATCCGTGCTAGATTCTCCTCACGCTTATAGTCAAAATAAGGCCTTTACCGAACACATTGTTGATGCTTTGATGCAATCTTATGAAGAAAAACTTGAGTTGAAAGTTTCTATCCCTAGAAAACTCTATGATGAGTGGGAACCTACTACTAAAATTAAAATTAAAGATTATGAGTTTCATGCTTTATGTGATTTGGGTGCTAGTGCCTCTACTATTCCCAAAGCTTTGTGTGATTTGCTAGATTTCCGTGATTTTGATGATTGCTCTCTAAACTTGCATCTTGCGGATACCACTATTAAAAAACCTATGGGAAGAATTAATGATGTTCTTATTGTTGCAAATAGGAATTATGTGCCTATATATTTTATCGTTCTTGATATAGATTGCAATCCTTCATGTCATATTATTCTTGGCAGACCTTTCCTTAGAATGATTGGTGCAATTATTGATATGAAGGAAGGGAATATTAGATTCCAATTTCCCTTAAAGAAGGGTATGGAACACTTCCCTAGAAAGAAAATAAAATTACCATATGAATCTATCATGAGAGCCACTTATGGATTGCCTACCAAATATGGCTATACGTAGATCTATCCTTGCTTTTATGCCTAGCTAGGGGCGTTAAACGATAGCGCTTGTTGGGAGGCAACCCAATTTTATTTTGTGTTCTTTGTTTTTTATTCTGTTTAGGACTAAATAATCCATCTACCTTCTGTTTGGATGTGGTTTTATGTTTTAATTAGTGTTTGTGCCAAGTAGAACCTATAGGATAACCTACGATGATAGTTGATTTGATTCTGCTGAAAAACAGAAACTTTGCATGCACCAACTTAGTTATGATAAATCACAGAAACGTGCTTTTGCGTTGATTACGTTTGATGATGTTCAATAAACAAATTTTCCAGGACTTCCTATTTTGGCAGAATTTTTAGAGTTCCAGAAGTTTGCGTTAGTTATAGATTGCTACAGACTGTTATGTTTTTGACAGATTTTGTTTTACGTGTCTTGTTTGCTTATTTTGATGAATCTATGGCTAGTAAAATAGTTTATAATCCATAGAGAAGTTGGAATACAGTAGGTTTAACACCAATATAAATAAAGAATGAGTTCATTACAGTACCTTGAAGTAGTCTTTTGTTTTCTTTCTCTAACGGAGCTCACGAGATTTCTGTTGAGTTTTGTGTTGTGAAGTTTTCAAGTTTTGGGTGAATTCTTTTGACGGATTATGGAACAAGTAGTGGCAAGAGACTAAACTTGGGGATGCCCATGGAACCCCCAAGATAATCCAAGGACACCAAAAAGTCAAAGCTTGGGGATGCCCCGGAAGGCATCCCCTCTTTCGTCCAGTTCCCTCGGTAATTTACTTGGAGCTATATTTTATTCACCAACATGATATGTGTTTTGCTTGGAGCGTCTTTTAGTATTTGTGTATTTTCTTGTTAGTTTACCACAATCATCCATGCTGCACACACCTTTTGAGAGATCCATATATGAATTGGAATTTGTTAGAATACTCTATGTGCTTCACTTGTATCTTTTGAGCTTGATAGTTTTGCTCATAGTACTTCACTTATATCTTTTGAGCTTGATAATTTTTGCTCTAGTGCTTCACTTATACCTTTTAGAGCATGGTGGTGGATTTGTTTTAAAGAAACTATTGATCTCTCATGCTTCACTTAGATTATTTTGAGAGTCATTAATAGCATGGTAATTTGCTTAATGTTAATATACTTGGTGTTCAAGATATGTGAAACTTTCTTTTGAGTGCATTGAATACTAAGATAAGTTTGATGCTTGATAATTGTTTTGAGATATGGAGGTGATAATATCAAAGTCGTGATAGTTGGGTGATTATCAATTTGAGAAATACTTGTGTTGAAGTTTGCAAGTCCCGTAGCATGCATGTATGGTTAAAGTTGTGTAACAAATTTGAAACATGAAGTGTACCTGGCTTGTGCATCCTTATGAGTGGCGGTCGGGGAAGAGCGATGGTCTTTTCCTACCAATCTATCCCCCTAGGAGCATGCGCATAGTACTTCATTTTTGATGACTTCTAAATTTTTGCAATAAGTATATGAGTTCTTTTGACTAGTGTTGAGTCCATGGATTATACGCACTCTCACCTTTCCGCCTTTGCTAGCCTCTTCGGTACCGTGTATTGCCCTTTCTCACCTTGAGAGTTGGTGCAAACTTCGCCGGTGCATCCAAACCTCGTGATACGATACGCTCTATCACACATAAACCTCCTTATATCTTCCTCAAAACAGCCACCATACCTACCTATCATGGCATTTCCATAGCCATTCCGAGATATACTGCCATGCAACTTCCACCACCATCATCATGACATACATTACTTTTGTCATATTGCCATTGCATGATCATGTAGTTGATATCGTATTTGTGGCAAATCCACCATGCATTATTTTCCATATATGTCACTCTTGATTCATTGCACCATCCCGGTACACCGCCGGAGGCATTCATATAGAGTCATATCTTGTTCTAAGTTTTCGAGTTATAATCCTTATGTTGTAATCAATAGAAGTGTGATGATCATCATTATTAGAGTATTGCCCAAATAAAAAAAGGCCAAAAGAAAAGAAAAAAAGAGAGGCCAAAAAAAGGGCAATGCTACTATCTCTTTTTCCACACTTGTGCTTCAAAGTACCACCTTGTTCTTCATGTAGCGAGTCTCATATATTGTGCTTCAAATTAGCACCTTGTTCTTCATGTAGTGAGTCTCATAAGTTGTCTTTTATACTAGTGGGAATCTTTCATTATAGAACTTGGCTTGTATATTCCTACGATGGGCTTCCTCAAATGCCCTAGGTCTTCATGAGCTAGCAAGTTGGATGCACACCCACTAGTTTTCTTTTGTTGAGCATTCATAGCTCTAGTGCATCTGTTGCATGGCAATCCCCACTCCTCATGTTGACATCAATTGATGGGCATCTCCATAGCCCGTTGATTAGCCTCGTCAATGTGAGACTTTCTCCTTTTTTGTCTTCTCCACACAATCCCCATCATCATATTCTATTCCACCCATAGTGCTATATCCATGGCTCACGCTCATGTATTGCGTGAAGGTTGAAAAAGTTTGAGATTATTTAAGTATGAAACAATTGCTTGGCTTGTCATCGGGGTATAAAAGTTGGGAACATCTTTTTGTGATGAAAATGAAGCATAGCCTAACTATATGATTTTGTAGGGATGAACTTTCTTTTGCCATGTTATTTTGAGAAGACATGATTGCTTTGATTAGTATGCTTGAAGTATTATTATTTTTGTGTCAATATGAACTTTTGTCTTGAATCTTTTGGATCTGAATATTCAAATCACAATTAAGAATATTTACATTGAAATTATGCCAAAGTATCACTCCGCATCAAAAATTCTTTTTTATCATTTACCTACTCGAGGATGAGCAGAAATTAAGCTTGGGGATGCTTGATACGTCTCCAACGTATCTATAATTTTTGATTGCTCCATGCTACTTTATCTACTGTTTTGGACTATATTGGGCTTTATTTTCCACTTTTATATTATTTTTGGGACTAACCTATTAACCGGAGGCCCAGCCCAGAATTGTTGTTTTTTGCCTATTTCAGTGTTTCGAAGAAACGGAATATCAAAGGGAGTCCAAACGGAATGAAACCTTCGGGAACGTGATTTTCCAACCGAACGTGAACCAGGAGACTTGGACCCTACTCCAAGAAGTGCCAGAGGCAGTCACGAGGGTGGAGGGCGCCCCCCTGGACATGCCCCCTACCTCGTGGGCCCCCTGACGCTCCACCGACGTACTCCTTCCTCCTGTATATACCTATGTATCCCCGTACGATCAGAACGGGAGCCAAAAACCTAATTCCACCACCGCAACCTTCTGTATCCACGAGATCCCATCTTGGGGCCTGTTCTAGAGCTCCGCCGGAGGGGGCATCCACCACGGAGGGCTTCTACATCATCACCATAGCCCCTCCGATGAAGTGTGAGTAGTTTACTTCAGACCTTCGGGTCCATAGCTAGTAGCTAGATGGCTTCTTCTCTCTTTTTGGATCTCAATACAATGTTCTCCCCCTCTCTCGTGGAGATCTATTCAATGTAATCTTATTTTTGCGTTGTGTTTGTTGAGACCGATGAATTGTAGGTTTATGATCCAGTATTATCTATGGAAAATATTTGATTCTTCTGTGAATTCTTTAATGTATGATTGAGTTATCTTTGCAAGTCTCTTCGAATTATCCTTTTTGGTTTGGCCAACTAGATTGGTAGTTCTTGCAATGGGAGAAGTGCTTAGCTTTCGGTTCAATCTTGCGGTGTCCTTACCCAGTGACAGAAAGGGTTGCAAGGCACGCATTGTATTGTTACCATCGAGGATAACAAGATGGTTTTTTATCATATTGCATGAATTTATCCCTCTACATCATGTCATCTTGCTTAAGGCGTTACTCTGTTTTTACTTAATACTCTAGATGCATGCTGGATAGCGGTTGATGAGTGGAGTAATAGTAGTAGATGCAGAATCATTTCGATCTACTTGTTTTGGACGTGATGCCTATATACATGATCATTGCCTAGATATACTCATAACTATGCTCAATTCTGTCAATTGCTCAATAGTAATTTGTTCACCCACCGTAGAATACTTATGCTCTTGAGAGAAGCCACAAGTGAAACCTATGGCCCCCGGGTCTATTCTCATCATATCAATCTCTATCACTTTATTTACTTGCTTTGTTTTTACTTTTCTTTTACTTTTTACTTTGCATCTATCTATCAAAAATACCAAAAATATTATCTCTATCAGATCTCACTCTCGTAAGTGACCGTGAATGGATTGACAACCCCTAAGTGTTGGTTGCGAGTTGCTATCGTTTTGTGTAGGTATGAGGGACTTGTGTGTGGTATCCTACTGGATTGATACCTTGGTTCTCAAAAACTGAGGGAAATACTTACGCTACTTTGCTGCATCATCCTCTCCTCTTCGGGGAAATCCAATGCAGTGCTCAAGAGGTAGCATGTATTTCGGGCGTTGCCTCATGTGGCTTTTTAATTATCTTCCTAAATATGTAAGACAATTATTATCCACTATCATCGTCCTTATATTCATCAGTCTTGCTATAAGTCGCAGTCGATGCTATATAGGTCCGTCGGATCTTACATCAAGATCCGTGCAAAACTTTATTTTCAGATTTTCTTTTTTCTCTCTTAAATTTCAGTTGAGTGAGACATAGCCACGCCGTGAAATAGGGGCTCAGGGGCCATTAATGTATATGTTGGGAGGGAGGTGGGCGGCGGATAGAGGTAAAAGGGATCTGCTACCAATGAGCACACACAGGGGTCTGGTCGCACGCCTCACATACTCAAAGAGTTACCCCGCACGACACCTCCTAGCCAATAAAAAATGGGGACGCGTGGCGGCACGTAAATGATAAGTAGAGCGCCCACGGTTTCAATAATACTTGTGTTTCCGATTTGTAATGTGACAGCACTTGTTCCAAAATGAATTTGTTGTTTGTTAATATGTGTGCCTTCACAAATCGGAATTTTTTTTACCACAACATGTTGGTGCCATGTCATGACACCATGCCAAGTTTCGTGATTTTCACGCGAGTTTTGAATTTATGGGAATTTTAAAACCAAGTTTCTCGATGTTTCCGGCCGAGCCAAGATGCCCAGATGTTTGAATTCCATTTCCACTTCCTGCATGGGACCTAAAAATTCGCCCAAGTACACATAAATGATTTTTCATCTAACTTTGGTGCACTGGAGCATGCGCTTGTAATTCAAATTTGAATTATGTGCATTAAATGCCTGGAAATTCAATTAATGTATAAAAAGGCCAAACGAACCCGGAATAATTCCAAAATTTAGCATGAAACTCCTATTTGGTCTAAGCTGCATGTGTAAAAAGAATCAAGGAAAGAGAAGGCAGTGTATGCCGTTTCGCATACGGAGGTGACACGTTCCCTCTTGGAACCATGAGCCTTCTTGAGAGAAGCCCCGATTTGCAAGACACTTATACCAAAGCTTGTCCCAGTTCGGCCAAAAAATTTACCACTGCATGTTGGTGCCATGTTATGACACCATGCCAAGTTTCATGATTTTCATTCGTGTTTTGGATTTACAGGAATTAAAAAACCATGCAATATTTCCAGCCGAGCCACGACATCCAGATGTTTGAATTTCATTCCCATTTCTTGCATGGGACCTTGAAATTCACCCAAGGACACACATGTGATTTTTCAACCAAGTTTGGTGCACTAAAGCATGTGCTTGTAGTTCAATTTTGAATTATGCACATTAAATGCCCAGAAACTCAATTAATGTTTAAAAAAGGCCAAACGAACCCGAAATAATTCCAAATTTTAACACGGCACTCATATGGTTCTATGTTGCCTCTGTAAAAAATCAAGGGGGGCAGCGTATATCATTTTGCACACAAAGGTGACAGGTTCCCCCTCGGGAACCACGAGTCTTCTTGAGAAAAGCTCCGGTTTGCAAGATGCTTATACCAAAACTTGTTCAAGTTAGGCCAAATGTTTTACCACAACATGTTGGTGCCATGAAATGACACCATGCCAAGTTTCATGATTTTCAGGCGAGTTATGAATTTACAGGAATTTAAAAACCAAGTTTCTCAATGTTATATCAGTCGAGCCACAATGCCTAGATATTTGAATTTCATTCCCATTTTTTGCATGGGACCTAGAAATTCACCCAAGGACACACATGTGATATTTCAACCAACCTTGGTGCACTAGAGCATGTGCTTGTAGTTCAAATTTGAATTATTCACATTAAATGCCCAGAAACTCAATTAATGCATAAAAAGGGCCAAACAAACCTGGAATAATTGCAAATTTAAACACGACACTCATATAGTTCTATGTTTTCTTTGTAAAAAATCAAGGGGGGGAGCATATGTTGTTTCGCACACAAAGGTGACACGTTCCCTCTCGAAACCACACGCCTTCTTCAGAGAAGCTACAATTTGCAAGAAGCTTATGCCAAAACTTGTCCCAATTTGGCCATTTTTTTACCACAGCATGTTGGTACCATGAATTGACAGCATGCCAAGTTTCATGATTTCCAGGCGAGTTTGGGATTTACATGAATTTTAAAACCAAGTTTCTCAATGTTTCCGGCCGAGCCACAACACAAAGATCTTTGAATTTCATTCCCATTCTTACATGGGACCTATAAATTCACCCAAAGACACACATGTGATTTTTCAACAAACTTTGGTGCATTGGAGCATATGCTTGTAGTTTAAATTTGAATTATGCCCATGAAATGCCTAGAAACTAATTTAATGCAGAAAAATGTCAAACGAACCCGGAATAATTCCAAATTTTAACACGACACTCATGTACTATCATGTTCACTGTAGATAAATGTTCTAGCAATTCAAACACCATCCTTTCCCTCCGTAACACCTTTTGTCTTTCAAAACATAATGAAAAAAATTAGGTATACCACAAATAGTTTACTAGCAAGAATCGTTTGGGACGCTGATACGTCTCCAACGTATCTATAATTTATGAAGCATTCATGCTATTTTATTATCTGTTTTGAATGATTATGGGCTTTATTATACACATTTATATTACTTTTGGGACTAACCTATTAACCGGAGGCCCAGCCCATATTGCTGTTTTATTGCCTGTTTCGGTATTTCGAAGAAAAGGAATATCAAACGGTGTCCAAACGGAATGAAACCTTCGGGAGCGTAATTTTTAGGAAGAAAATGATCTGGGAGACCTGGAGTTCACGTTAGAAGATCATCGAGGAGGCCACGAGATAGGGGGGCATGCTCACCCCCCTGGCACACCCTACCCTCTCGTGGGCCCCTCGAGGCTCCCCCGACTGACTTCTTTTGCCTATATAAGCCTACGTACCCTAAAAACATCGAATATCAAAATAGATCGGGAGTTCCGCCGCCGCAAGCCTCTATAGCCACCAAAAACCTCTTGGGAGCCCATTCCGGCAATCTGCCGGAGGGGGAACCCATCGCCGGTGGCCATCTTCATCATCCCGGCGCTATCCATGACGAGGAGGGAGTAGTTCACCCTCGGGGCTGAGGGTATGTACCAGTAGCTATGTGTTTGATCTCTCTCTCTCTCTATCTCTCGTGTTTTCTCTGTGGCACGATCTTGATGTATCGCAACCTTTGTTATTATAGTTGGATCTTATGATGTTTCTCCCCCTCTACTCTCTTGTGATGAATCGAGTTTCCCTCTTGAAGTTATCTTATTGGATTGAGTCTTTGATTTGAGAACACTTAATGTATGTCTTGCCGTGTTTATCTGTGGTGACAATGGGATATCACGTGCCACTTGATGTATGTTTTGGTGACCAACTTGCGGGTTCCGCCCATGAACCTATGCATAGGGGTTGGCACACGTTTTCTTGACTCTCCAGTAGAATCTTTGGGGCACTCTTTGAAGTACTTTTATGTTGGTTGGATGAATCTGAGATTGTGTGATGCATATCGTATAATCATGCCCACGGATACTTGAGGTGACAATGGAGTATCTAGGTGACATTAGGGTTTTGGTTGATTTGTGTCTTAAGGTGTTATTCTAGTACGAACTCTTGAATAGATTGATCCAAAAGAATAACTTTGAGGTGGTTTCGTACCCTACCATAATCTCTTCGTTTGTTCTCCGCTATTACTGGCTTTGGAGTGACTCTTTGTTGCATGTTGAGGGATTGTTATATGATCTATCTATGTTATTATTGTTGAGAGAATTTGCACTAGTGAAAGTATGAATCCTAGGCCTTGTTTCCTATCATTGCAATACCATTTATGCTTACTTTTATCATTAGTTATCTTGCTGTTTTTATAATTTCAGATTACAAATACTCGTATCTACTATCCATATTGCACTTGTATCACCATCTCTTCGCCAAACTAGTGCACCTATACAATTTACCATTGTATTGGGTGTGTTGGGGACACAAGAGACTCTTTGTTATTTGGTTGCAGGGTTGTTTGAGAGAGACCATCTTCATCCTACGCCTCCCACGGATTGATAAACCTTAGGTCATCCACTTGAGGGAAATTTGCTACTGTCCTACAAACCTGTGCACTTGCAGGCCCAACAACCTCTACAAGAAGAAGGTTGTGTAGTAGACATCAGATGCGATATAAAATATATTGCCGCACCATCTTGTCTGGATTACACAGGAAGCTTCGTCGTTTACAGTCCACCATCCACGCTTGAACCACACTTGCGCGCCAGTTTCTCGCGGCATCGAGCAAAATTTTCTACCGCCGTGGAAATATCTATCTCCCCGCCCCTCCCTCCCATCAATAGGCACATTTCCACTATTCCGCCTTGCTTTCCAAGTTCAAACCATCACTGCTGCTTACTCGTAGCTCAGCCTCCTCAGCGTGACTCTTCTTCTTGCACGTCGCCTCCTCGCCGGCGACCCTTCTTCTTGCAGTGCCACCTCGTCACCGCCGACCCTTCTTCTTGCATCGCCGCCTCCTCGCCGCCGACCCTTCTTATTGCTGTGCGGCCTCCTCGTCGACGACCCTTCTTCTTGCTGCACGACCTCATAGATATGGTCAGGTAATCCACACCCCCACCAACACCATCCTCCTCCTTCTCCGTCCCACAGGTCCTGACCAACGGCGCTACACCTTTTGCCAAAATCGCTGGCCCCGTCCTCCAATTAAGCATCGCCCACAGCCATTTTGCATGCAGTATAATGTGGAGCTCAGTAGCATCTGACAACGGAGAAGCGAATTGCGGCCGCACGCGCAGATGAGGTTGCTATGGCTGCCATACATGTCGACCGCCAGATCTTGGAGGAGCACCTCGTCTTTGAGGCCACCGTTGACACGGCCACGCGATTGTCTGCTTTAAAATACAGTTCGCATTGTTTTCTCGAGGCCATCGCTAGTGCCTTCTAGTGATTTGTCCTCTGTAATGTTAATATGCAATCTGATATGCTGAAATGTAATGTGTAGTTAAGAGTTTGGTCCAACAATTGCTACATTTCGTAGTATTGTTCTCAAGCATTCTCTGTTTTGTTAATTGTCTTATCTTCTAGTACATGTTTCTATTCTAAAATGTCATGCTCAATTAACTGTTTTGGTTCATTTGGTCTGCTATCCATTTAACTGTTTGGTTCAATTCTGCAATTTTATTTTCATTTGTTGTGGGTACAATTTTGTATTGTTATGCATGAGAGAAATAAATCGAATTTGGTTGTAGTGAACACATATTCTACTGATAGTATGGAAACTCTCAGTTAACCTGATCAAGATCTTCCTTATATGTGTGGCAGGGAAACAATGGGAGACACTGCGGTTTACCATCGAGGTGTGCTCATGCATGGTCCTTTCGCTAATAGCACATTATTGTGCAGTTGCAGGAACCATTCTGATATTTAGGTTTCTTACAATTTGGTCTTGCACATGTGGGTCCTGCTTTCAGAGGCTTAGACCCACTGTTCGACCCATTTTGCATATGGGGAAATGAGATGTCCATGAATATCAGTCAAGTCAAGAAACTCAGAAAGATTGTTAGGATGAAGAAACTTGCGATGAATAACAACAAGACTTTGTTTGCATAATGAAGAAGACATTAGTCAACTATAGGATGGTACTAACTCTTTTACCTTGTTTTTACCCCTTGCGCCATTTCAAAATTTATAACAGTGAATTATGCATATCTTGTTTTCAGTACTTTTCAAAGCATTTCACCGATGATTACCTCTCAAACCACCTGCATGGTCAAGAGGCAAGTAAGGTATTCATTCAACACCCATGGTACAATATTGAAGTCTTCCTGAAGAGGACGAAGGTTGGGTAGGCAATTATCCATAGCCACTGGCTGAAAGTTGCAAGGACGTTCAACATCACTGAAGGTTCAATATTCGCCTTCCGCTTCTGCAGTTTCCCAAATGAGATTCATTTGTCTATTTACCGTGTATGATGCTACTTTTCGGAAGGTTTTCGATGTTGCATGTGAAACTTGGTGCTATTGTGTAATGGCATAGCTAGCTATATCCCTCTTTGGTGTAACTGAGTGCTGAAGCTATCTGATGTAATTCGATTATGAAATCCTGGTTGGTTATATGGTTATGAAATATCTGGTGTGTTTTATACGAAATGTCAATTTGGTTACTACATGGATTTTCAATAATAGGCTAATTACCCTACTTATTGGGGTTTTCTATTGCAGACAGTTACTCGGACAACACTGTGGGCGATGAACTCAAACAACCCACACGGTTTCTAGAAAGTAGGCATGTTGGATCAACTAACAATCACACACGACTTCCGGCAAAGAACTGTTTGCGTTAGGCCACCTTGGACAAAAATTTCCACACAGAAAATTGTGTGTGATATACATACAAACGGAAACGTTTTTCTGGGATTCATACAAACGGAAATGATTGGGCTTCAATGCCTCGCCCGATCGCACACGAGTTTATTTTGTCCCCGCCTATGTGCCGGAGGGCCAATCCCCGACTGTTTCTGGTCGTGTGGGAAGGACCCCCCCCTATCGCACACACTCACTAGGCGTCGGTTTAAAACTGCATCACGGAAAGGGGGTAAAAAACGTTGGTATAGCACGTCTTTTCACTAGTGAAGTATAATTGGACAAGACATATTGCAATCAATATCAAGAACAATAAAATTTATGGGCACATAGTTCCTATTTTCATGAATAAGAACATCATTAATCCTTCCCATAGGATTTTTAAAGTAGAATCCGCCAAGTGCAAATTAAGAGAACATTTCCATATCGGTAAGACCAAGCACATCACATAGAGATTTCGGAATTGTGGAAACATTAGCACCCAAATCACACAAAGCAAAACACTAATAATTTTTAATCTTGACTTTTAGAGTAGGTTCCCATTCATCATGTAAATTTCTAGGAATTGAAATCTTGAATTCCAACTTGTCTCCTAAAGCTTTCATCATGGCATCTACGATATGTTTAGTAAAAGCTTTATTTAATCAATTAAAGAGAATTATCATAATTAAAGTCTTTGTAATCCAAAAGAGTGGGCACATCACTAGTTAAAGTTTTGACCAACCAAATCCACTTTTGTCAATTTTCTCATCAAGATTTTCAGCCTCAGAATTATCGGAACGCCATCTAGCTAAAGTTGACTCTTCTTCAGTCCCGTTATCATCAATTTTAATTTTACTAAACAAGGAATCAATTGAAGAAACACCAATCACTTTAAGATCTTCATCATTTTTATGAAAGCAATCACTAGAAAATGCTCTTTATAAAAATTCTATTTTAGCTCTAAGCATAGCAGTTCTTTTCTTACTTTCATCCATAGAAACATATAAAGCTTTAATTGACTCTTCAACCTTAGGTACAAAAATTTTCAACCTGAGATTTTCTACATCATGAGAAAGTCTATCAATGCTTCTAGACATATCATCAATCTTATTCAACTTTTCTTCTATCGTAGTATTGAAAACCTTATGAGCATTGATAAATTCTTTAATATTATTCTCAAGATCAGAGGTGTTCCTATTATTATTATAAGAAGGATTACCATAGGAATTGCCATAAGTATTAGAGGAATTTTCCGGGGAAGGCCTAGGATTAAAATTACCTCTATAAGAATTTTTATTAAAATTGTTTCGCAAGATAAAATTCACATCTACGGCATCACTACTTTGCTCAATCAAAGTAGACAAAGGCACATCATTAAGATCAACAGGAGCACTTTTATTAGAAACCAATTTCATAAGAGCATGAATTTTTTCACTCAAAGTAGAAATTTCTTCAATCGAATTAACTTTTTTCCTAGTAGGTGCTCTTTTGGTATGCCATTGTGAATAATTTGCCATAATATTATCTAGCAATTTAGTAGCTTCACCCAAAGTAATTTCCATTAAAGTACCACATGCGGTGGAATCTAAAAGATTTCTAGAAACAAATTCAATCCCGCATAAAATTTTTGTATGAACATCCAAAGATTTAAACCATGAGTAGGGCAATTTCTTAGCATAAATTTCATTCTTTCTCAAGATTGTGCAACATGTTCATGCTAAAGTTGCTTAAAATTCAAGATCCGAGTTCTAAGAGAAATAATTTTTGCAGGCGGAAATTACTTAGTAATAAAAGCATCTTTGCACTTATCCCAAGAATCGATACTATTGCGATGCAAAGAAGAATACCAAAATTTTGCATGATCCCGCAAAGAGAATGGAAGTAATTTCAGTTTCACAATATCATTTTCCACATCTTTTTTTTCTTTTGCATATTTCATAATTCTATGAATGTGTTAAGATGGGACGCGACATCCTCATTTGGAGTACCAGAAAATTGATCTTTCATGACAAGATTCAACAAAACGACATTAATATCACAAGACTCCGCACTAGGGGCGGGAGGAGCAATTAGAGTGCTAATAAAATCATTATTATTGGAATTGGAAAAATCACTTAATTTGGTATTTTCTTGAGACATCATGACTACACAAACAAGAATGCACACAAAAATAGATCTGACAAAAAAACAGCGAACGAAAAAGAGGGCGAATAAAACGACAAATTTTTGTGAAGTGGGGGAGATGAAATCGAGAGGCAAATGGCAAATAATGTAAATTGCAAGGAGATGAGATTTGTGATTAGGAACCCGATAGACGTTGATGATGTCTCCCCGACAATGGTGCCAGAAATTCCTTTTGATGTCGCTTGAACTACGTCGGTATTTCCCCAAAGAGGAAGGGATAATGCAGCACAACTATGGTAGGTATTTCCCTCAGTTATGAAATCCAGGTATCAATCCAATAGGAGAACCAAGCAACACTATGTAAATGGTACCTGCACACAAAGAACAAATACTTGCAACCCGATGCGTAAGAGGGGTTGTCAATCCCTCCACGGTAAAAAGATAGATAGATTTGTATTAGATTGTACAAATAGATCTCGATAAAACGTGAAATAAAATATGCAAATAAAAAGTGCAACAAGGTATTTTTGGGTTTTTGGAAATAAAAGTGGCAAATAATAGATTAGAAAGCAAATATGATAAAGAATAGACCTGTGGGCCGTAGATTTCACTAGTGGCTTCTCTCAAGAAAATAGCACAAGAAGAGTACACAAATTACAGTTGGGCAATTGATCGAACCTCAAGTAATTATGACGATATCCAAGCAATGATCAATATATAGGCATCACATCCAAGACTAGTAGACCGACTCCTGTCTGCATCTACTGCTATTACTCCACACATTGACCACTATCCAGCATGCATCTAATGTATTAAGTTCATGGAGAAATGGAGTAATGCACTAAGAACGATGACATGGACTAGACAAGATCTATTCATGTAGGAATAGACCCCATCTTGTTATCCTTAATAGCAACGATCAATACGTGTCTTGCTGCTCCTTCTGTCACTGGGAAAGAACACCGCATGGTCAAACCCATCACAAAGCACATCTTCCCATGGCAAGAAAAATCGATCTAGTTGGACTAACTAAACCAAAGATTCTAAAAGAAATACGAGGCTATAAATAATCATGCATATAAGAGATCAAAAGAAGACTCAGATTACTTTCATGGATATAAATATCTGATCATAAAGTCAAAGTTCATCGGATCCCAAAAACACATCGCAAAAAGAGTTACATCAAATAGATCTCCAAGAGACCATTGTATTGAGAATCAAGAGAGAGAGAGAGAGAGAGAGAGAGAGAGAGAGAGGAAGCCATCTAGCTACTGCCTACGGATCTGTAGGTCTACAATGAACTACTCACGCATCATCAGAGAGGCACCAATAAGGACGATGAACCCCTCCGTGATGGTGTTTAGATTGGACTCGTGGTTCTGGAACTTGTGGCGGTTGGAATTGTGTTTCATCGACTCCCCTAGGGTTTTTGGAATCTCTTGGTATTTATAGGGCGAAGAGGCGGTGTGGGAGGCCACCAAGGTGAGCACAACCCACCAGGGCGCGCCTGGGCCCCCAGGTGGGTTTTGCCCCCCTCGGGGCACCTCTTTGGTACTTCTTTGGCCCAAGTTGTTCCTTCTGGTCCAGAAAAATTCTCCAAAAAGTTTTGCTGCATTTGGACTCCGTTTGGTATTGATTTTTTGTGAAGTAAAAAACAAGCAAAAAACAGCAACTTGCACTGGGCACTATGTCAATAAGTTAGTCCAAAAAAATGATATAAAGTTACTATAAAATGATTGTAAATCATCCAAGAATGATAATATAACAGCATGGAACAATAAAAAATTATAGATTCGTTGGAGACGTATCACATCTCATTTCAAACCCTAGTTCATCTCTTGTATTCAATCTTTGTATCAAAACGTCATATTGGTACCTGTGGGTTGCTAGTAGTGTTGATTACATCTTGTAGTTGATGCCTGTTGCTTTATTTGGTGGAAGACCATATGTTCAGATCCATTATGCTATTCAATACCCCTTTGATCTTGAGCATGAATATGTCTTGTGAGTAGTTACATTTGTTCTTGAGGACATATAAAAGTCTTGTGATAAGTAGTCATGTGAGTTTGGTATTCGTTCGATATTTTGATGATATGTATGTTGTTGTTTCCCTTAGTGGTGTTATGTGAACGTCGACTACGTGACACTTCACCATCTTTGGGGCTAAGGGAAATCATTGTGGAGCAGTTATTAGATGATGGGTTGCTAGAGTGACAGAAGCTTAAACCCTAGTTTATGTGCTATTCCGTAAGGGGCTGATTTGGATCCATATGCATGTTTCATGCTATGGTTAGATTTATCTTCATTCTTCTTTTGTAGTTGCGGATGCTTGCAAGAGGGGTTAATCATAAGTGGGAGGCTTCTTCAAGTTAGCAGCAGCCAAGCACCTGTCCACCCACATATCAAATTATCAAAGTAACGAACGCGAATCGGATAAACATTATGTAAGTGACTAGATGAAATTCCCATGTGTCCTCAAGAATGCTTTGCTTATTATAAGAGTCCTTTCCGGCCTAAACATTGCTACAAAAAGAATTTGGCTACCTTGCTGCACCGTTGTTTCCATTACTATTAATGCTCATTACAAATTACCTTGCTATCAAACTATTTGTTACCGACAGTTTCAGTGACTGCAGAAAGTACCTTGCTGAAAACGCTTGTCATTTCCTTCTGCTCCTTGTTGGGTTCGATACACTCACTTATCGAAAGGACTATGATTGACCCCCTATACTTGTGGGTCATCAATACTCCTTTTTGGCTCCATTGCTGGGGAGTGAAGCGCCTTTGGTGAGTGGAATTTGGTAGAGAAACATTTATATTACGTGCTGAAATTTACTGTCACTTGTTACTATGGAAAAAAAATCCTTTGAGGGGTTTCTTCAGGGTATCTTCAACTCAACCGAAATCACAAAGAGTTGCTCGTCAACCTACTACACCTACTGAAAGTATTTATTATGAGATTCCCTCGGGTATGATAGAGAAACTGCTAGCTAGTCCTTATGCAGGCGATGGAACAACACATCCTGATATGCACCTAATTTATGTGGATGAATTTTTTGGATTATTTAAGCTTGCAGGTTTACCGGGAGATGAAGTTAAGAAAAAGGTTTTCCCTTTATCTTTTTAGGGAAAGGCATTAACATGTTATAGGCTATTGATGATATTGGAGCTTGGGATTGGAACCGATTGAGATTCGAATTTTATCAAAAGTTTTATCCTATGCATCTGGTTTATCGTGATCACACACACACACATACA
>NC_041393.1:278878997-278980257 GCF_002162155.2 Triticum dicoccoides | reverse complement strand
ACACACATACACACACACACACACACACACACACACACACACACATATATATATATATATATATATTTATATATATTGGCCTCGTTAAGGACAAAGTATTGCTCAATCTTGGGGGATGCTTAAGCACATGATTACACATGTCCCAATCATGAGCTCTCAAAATAAATTATCTTACAACTTTTTTGTGCTTGGCTTTCTCATGATGATCGAAACCATGCTCGATTCTTCTTCAACTGGTTTCTCTATGAAGAGAAGTATTGAATTCAAGTGGAATATTCTGGAAAGAATTAAACGCAACTCTGAAGATGGGGAACTCAACAAAGGTAAAGAGTCAGGTACAATACTTAAGTTTGATTGTGTTAAATATTTTATGGATACCGATGCTTTTCATAAGTTTAGCACTAAATATGGACTTGACTCTGAGATAGTACCTTCCTTTTGTGAATCATTTGCTGCTCATGTTGATATCCCTAAGGAGAAGTGGTTTAAATATCATCCCCTTGTTAAAGAAAATTGAGGAACCCATTGTAGTTAAAGACGAAACTATCGTTTACAATGTTGATCCAGTTGTTCCTACTGCTTATATTGAGAAACCACCTTTCCCTGTAAGGATAAAGAAACATGCCACTACAAAAAAAACCACTTCCATGATGATACGTCTTTGTCACAGTAGGTCACATTTTTTTGTCGTGCATGTACATCCATGACGATTTTATGACAGAATCAAGATAGTCATACCTGTGCTGTCTTAGAAGTGTTCCATGACAATACTAAAATTATCATCACGGAAGTGTCCACTTCCATGATGATAAATGCTGTGTGGAAGTGCTTTCGTCAAGGGTAACCGACAGGTGGCATCCAGGTGTCGCAGTTAAGCTATCGGGCCCGGTTTTGGATCTAATAACCCGCTAACAGCCACGACCAATGTCGATTTTCCATGTGTAAAATTCTCATTGGCCGATGGAACCACGTGTCAGCTCCGCGTTGGCACAGATGTCACTCATCCAATGGGCGAGATGCGCCTATGATATGTTGACATGTGGACTGGCCCAACAGTGGCCCATAAAGATTAAATGGGCTGGCCCGCTAAAGGCCCACAAGATTTTTCAGACGATAATGAGCCGGCCCAGCTAAAGGACCACAAGATTCTGCAGACCATAATGGGCCGGCCCGGCTAAAGGTCCACAAGATTTTCAAGACACTAGTGGGCCGGACCGTTAACAGGTTACCATGTTTTGGGCCAAATGCCGTCCCATATTTGATCCGGTCCATTAACAGCCTGCCACGCTCTCGGCCTAATAAGGGCCCATATGAGATCCGGCCCATTAATAGCCTACCATGTTCTGGGCCATATTACGGCCCATATCATATCCGGCCCTTTAAGAGCCTTTCATTCTTTGGGTTAAAGTATGGCCCATATAAGATTCGACCCGTTAACCAGACACTGTGCTTTGGGGCCCACCTGAGGCCCGGTTAGTATTTCTGTTCTCTAAAGTCCCATTTAATAGTACGGTCTGATATTAGTTTCGGCATGTTAAAGGCCTGACCCTATATTTATTTCGGCCTGTTAAAAGCCCGTCATATAGTTGGGCCTAACCATGGCCCGCTTTGCATCCGGCCTGCTCACAGTCGATAATCTGATTGGGCCAAACAAGGACCGAGACAATTTTGGCATGTTAACGGCCCGTGATGTGACATGATATATATATATATATATATATATATATATATATATATATATATATATATACAGTAAAATGACTACAACATCATGAATAAGAAAAACCTAGACTATACAATAAAGAAATTACGGCATATTACATTCACTAGGCATCAAAATTCGCCACTATGATAATAAAGCACAAGTAGACAGCAGATTACATACACTGGGTATCAAAGATCGCCACCAGTGCAAATAAACACGCCGACAAAATAATATACAAAACTGACAACACTTCAATAGAGTTCAAGACAAGTTATCCCTGCTCGGGAGCTGTAGCACAACCAGCTGAGCAAGCTGATGAGATTGCGCTTGTTTGACGCTTATATCCTCCCCACTCTGAAAGAGAAACAAGCAGACAGATGACATGTTTTACACATATAAGTATCAGTGTTGACAATTCATCACATTTCTTATTGGCGAATAAAGTGACACAGTTTAAAATAGCATTAACACGATATGGTATTGTTCAGGTTAAGACATGGCAGGAAATGACATTGTGAAGGAGTTGGCAGCTTCACGACACCACTAGATTACAGATCAGGAACTCATAAGTATCAATGGTTAGTGTGATGTAAATTTATCACATTTCGTATTGGCAAATGAAGAGATAGCTTAAATAATAGTAGAATAGTATGACATTGTTCATAGTTAAGACATTGCAGAATATGACATTATGCTGTAGTGGGTAGTTTCACCACACCACTGGATTACGGATCAAGAACAGAAGCATACATGCAGTGCAAAAGAAGATCACTTGCTCTGTATAGTTTTATTTACATGGTATGAAGAAGGAACTTGGTTGTACGACTGAATACTTAAATTGAGAAGGACAAACTTTTGGTTATGAACTTCATAATAAACTTTAAACATGCAATTTGATGCAAACACCAAAAATAAACAGCTGTTGCAGTCATGCCTAACCAAATATACAGAACAAAGCTTGAAGGCTTAAGAAGGACAAACTTACATTAGTGGTGAAGACTGGATCTGTAAAGCCCTTGAGCATGATGATGGGGGCGGGGGGGGGGGGCAATTCTAGAAGTTTACCACAGGATTTTCTTCATAAGCATTGCCTTTATTCTACATTTTGTTAGGAGGAAATATAGTTGTGATAATATAAGAAAAAATGGAGAATATTTAAGATAAGATGAAGAGTGTACATAACCAAGTAGATATAAATGTAAGGACAGTGATACACCCAAAAGGTACAGGCAAGAACAATGCAGAGCTAAACTTCTTCAGTACTATTGGTCTTATCCAACCTTATGGTAAGAGAAAATATAGATCTGATGTGTAGAAAATGGAGCGCAAAGAAAAATAAGTTGCTGAGTGATGGTACATTGTGACGACCTGAGACTGAAGCTCTAGAAGCCTTCCAGTTATTTCGTTGTTGCCACGTGTTTCATTTGTTTGTTGCATTCACCATGGCTTCATCCGTGTTGCATCCGCATGGTTTCATAAAACTTGCATCCGTTCGTAGTGTCGCTTCCTGTTTGTCTCTGTTGGCCTTTCTCGTACCCCTTCGACCTGGATCTTCGTTTTCTCTCTTGCGTAAGCCGGAGTCTCTCTACACAGTGACATACCCCTCACTTGCTCGTCCGAAACTTCCCCAAACCCGACCCGAGCAATCGTTACGATGGGTTCGGATCATTCCCAAGCATCCCTAAAACATCATTGGTTTCTCATTTGAACTCATTGGCCTATTTATGTCGACCGTCCGATCAAAATTGGATGATCCAAACTCCCCTCATCTTCCTATATATAGACCACCTACCTACCTGCCTACCTAGGAAGCTGTCCCATCCTCCAAATTCCCGCGCCGCTGCCACTCCTCACCTCCTTCCTCTGGATCCTCCCAGATCCCATCGCGCCAACCACCCTCCAGATCCAATCCAGTTCGTAGCTCCCCTTCTCCACCCTTGGACGGAGAGGGATCTCCCCGCGCCAGGCAGGGGCTCGCACAGTGCCCCAGCTCCCTGCAGCCCGTGCTCGTCCCCGAGCAAGCAGCTCAGCGCCCCACCGGCCACCGCAGGACCAGCAGATGAGCCCCGTCCCTCTCTCCCTTGTTCCTCTCGCACCCTCTCCCTCCTATTCCTTCTTTCTCCCGCGCTCTCTCACACCTTTCTCTCCTTGAACTTGGCGCAGCAAGGAATAGCCACCGCCAAGGTCTTGTCGGGTGCACCGCCGCCTGGATCCGTCGTCCCCGCGCCTCCTGGCCTCCTCCCCGCTTGTTTCACGGCATTCCCGAGTCCCATGCTGCCATGCACGGCCACCCCAAGCTCTGCCCCTCCCCTGCTCGGGTCCTGAGGAGACGACCACGCCGGCCGCCCTTCCCCATCTCGACCAGTTCTAGGACTCCGCTACCTCCTGCCGCCGGCCAGATCCGCGCCGCTCCGCCGCCTCGTCTCTGGCCCCTGCCTGCCGGAGTCCCACCTTCCTGTGCCCCGCTCGCCGGAGCCTTAGCGCCGCCTCCGCTCATGCCTGCACGCGCGTGCATAGCCCCAGCCCCCTCGCTCGATCGAGCCAGGGCGTTGACCACGTCGCTGCCCAAGTCGCATGCTGCTTCCTCCAAGGCACGACCGCTCTTGCCTATAGCGCCAAGGTCCAATGTGAGCAGCCCAGTTCCATCAGATTCGGCCCGCATGTGTTTTTTTCGTCTTCTGTGAATATCTCCATTATCCAGAAAACTGCATATTTACAGAAAAGTCCCTCATGTTCATGCATTTAATAACTTTAGAACGGTGCATCATATGTAAATAATTTATATATGTAAAATGCTTAGAATTTCATCTAGTTTAATAATATGCAACCTTCATCCATGCTAAGAATGTTTAACTTGCTGTTTGCATTTATTTGCATAATGACATGTTAAAATGATTTATTTGATAAGTAAATAATTGTAGCTCTAAATTTAATAAACTTTATATGTAAATGGGGTAGAAAAATTCATAGATTAACTCGGTGGCTTTAGTTTGCATGTATAACAACTCTAAAATATGGTTTAGCGCAGAACAGTACCAAATTCGAAATATGCACATGAGGATTTTCCAGAATTATTGTTTGTTGTTTTAGCCTCATTTAAACTTGCCTAAATACTTAGTTTACTTATGCTTCACCTCTTGCCATGTTAATATTGATGTGTAGCATAGGCGAGAGTGAACTAAATATTTGAATGTGGTGTTTTGTCAATATGCAACTATGACGCCCCAAGATCGATGCTCCAGAAGCCTTCCAGTCATTTCGTCATCATCGTGTGATTTATTTTTCTTTGTTGCATTTCATCAACGCATCATCCGCTTTGCATCCGCTTGTTTTCTTAAAACCTGTAGTTGTTCATAGTGCCGCTTCTCCTTTCATCTCGGTGTCTTTTCTTAGACCGACCAGGTATTGCATCCCTCTTGTTTGGCCGCCTAACCTCTCTGCACAGCGCACATCCCCCGTCGCGCACGTCCGAAAAACTTTCCCGAACCCGACCCGGGCATTCGTGACTAGTGGGTTCGTGTCGTTGTACAAAAGTAGGGGCCCTCTTTGTACCCCTTTACTTGTGCACGGGCAATCAGAGCCGCACATGTGGCCATGCTTAGCAGGGCAGAGGAAGGAAGCAAAAGTACAAGACTACCAAAGCGGCGCACAAACAAGGGGCGCAGAAGGTAAAGCGACAAGATGGGCTTCCCTCGGCAAGACCCTTGCCGGGGCGGCCTATGCAGCCCCGACAAGAGCCTCGCCGAGGCAACTTACCCGACGCCAGCAAGGCCACCACCCTTGAGCCTGAGAGTTCTGACACCATCGACAACATTGGAACCAAAGCTCGGGAGGGGGCCTACATAGTGGCATGCAGATCTTTGTGAAGACAAAGGGCCATCGAGTCCTAGATAGGAACCAGAAGACAAAATAATAGCGAGGCTCCTTGCCAAGGATGCCCACGAGGCCCCGGCAAGGCTCCTGCCAAAGATACCCATGAGGCCCCGGCAAGACTCTTATCGAGGGCGCTCGCAAGGCCCTGACAAGACCCTTGTCGGGAATATTAGCAAGACCGCAGCAAGGCTTTGCCGCCCTGTCGCCGACCCAGCTCAGCGACCGACTCACCAACTAAGCAAGTACCCAGTACGTGGCTCCTAGGCCAACCAGTCAAGCACCTGCGTGGTGGCATGCAGATCTTCGTGAAGACCCTGCCACCACACCAGCTCAGCAGCCTGCCAGCTTACATGGCGCTTCACGCCTCATTGGCCTGGACGCATGTCGAAGCAAGGCGAAGCGGCGACGGATGGGACGGCTTCGTTGCCATCCCCGATAAAGCAAGAGGACACCTAAGTAGTGCATTTAATGCATTTTGTCCTGTGATGTCAGGCGATAAGCTTGTACACTGTACACCTTTCCACCTCATGCGTGCCACTGTGGTGACCTCTTTTTTTCTATAAAAGGAGGCCCGAGGCGTAGGGGAGGGGGATTTGGATCTTTTGGACTATGCACGTGCCGTAGCTAGTTCAAGAACTCAAGAACACTCAAATATACATCAAAGCAGGACTAGGGTATTACGCATTCTTGCGGCCCGAACCTGGGTAAACGATCTTTGTGCTGACTCCTAGACCCGCTCTTTCCACAACCTCGCGCCCGCCGACTGTAGTAGGGATTCCAGTGATCCCATAGGTGTCATTTTCCACCAACATCTTTGGCGCGCCAGGTAGGGGGCGCAACTGTGAAAATACGGTCTAGCAGCTAGTTTAGCAGTTCTTCATCGCCATGGCTCCCAAGAAGACGACGACGGCGGCGATCGGTTCATCTGGAGCCGGACGACCAGTAGCAGTGCAGGAAAGTAGCGGGACGGTCGCGGACGGAGGCCGAGGCGCGGCCCATGAACACCCACATCGTTCTGGCAGTCAAAGCCTGGCGAGTGGCGCCGTTCGTGTGCAAGACGACGGCCCGTGCGTCGCCAAATCCAAAGACGGAGCTGGGCACCCCGTAGGCGGTGCGGGGCCCTCCAAGGGCGGCGTCGTGCCACCTACCGGTGGCGCGGCGACGTCCAAGACACCTACGCCAGCACCCACGACACGCTCTTCCCAAGTTGTGCGCGATGAGCAGCGTCACCACGCTGGTGACCCCGGGCACCGCCGTTGGAAGAGTCTTGCGCATCCTTCGAACGTGGAGGCCAACATGCATGCCGAAGTGCTGGTGAAAATGGCCCACAGCCGCAAGGCCATGATAGATCTCCTTCTAACGTGGTTAGAAGTCGGAGCGCGTCACGGTCCACGCGGCTTTCGCCGCCGCCCACGCCAGCAGAAGCTTTGGCGCGCGCGCAGCTGCTCCTCGACTTTCCTCCTGCTGCAGAAAAGCTCGACGAGTGGAGAGCCACCATCTGGAGCCTCGTCGGCATCGCCAACAAAGATAAGCCGCGACCAGCGGGGCCCTTAGGCCAACGCTCTGTCGAGCCACTGCATGCCAGTGGTGGAAGGGCCGGAGGTGATGCAACCATGGTGCACTCTCCTCCCCCATGCCAGTTACCACGGGTGTTGGTCCGTCGTGATGAAGCTTGTGATAACATTTCCATAGCGTGATCCGACCCACAGACCCACTGCTATCAGCGCCAAGTTCTTCGGGAGCGAGCTCTTGAAGACGTTTGAACCACCATCGAATGCCGGCGTGAAGCCCGCCACTGGTCAAATAGGCGGACAGGGCCCACTATGGACCACCCAGCACCGGGAGGCTATGGTGGCCTACCCTACGAGGTGGGTTGCCCAGCCTTTACCCGTGAGCTGTGGTAGTTCCAGTGGCCCTCCCACCGCACGTTCAAGCCCGACGTCAAGACTCACCCGTCAGAGTTCCTCAGCATCTACACCATCACGATGCAAGCTGCTGGAGCCCGCGACGACAAGGTGCTTGCCAATTACATCCTGTTGGCACTTAAGCCCAATGTCATATCATGGTTGATGCACTTGCCAGCGGATTCCATTTCTTCTTGGTTGGATTTGTGTCATGAGTTTGTTGCCGCCTTCACTAGGGGCCATCAAGCTCATGTCCAGGCAAGCGATTTGCATATCATCCCCCAGAAGGAAGGTGAAAACCTGCGCAAGTACATACAGAGGTTCAGCTGGGTGCAGTACAACATCCTAGATAATCATCCCGCTGTCGTGATCAGCGCATTCCATCAGAATTTGCGCAACCGCAAGATGCGTGAAGATTTGGCGATGAAGAAGGTCAAAGATGTGGCTGAACTTTATGTTATGGCCGATAGGTGCACTCGGGCTGAAGAGGGGAGGAAGTACCCCGGCGAGGACGCTGGTGTAGAAACCGACTCCATAGACGAATACACCGCCGCCCCGACAAAGAAGGGCCGGCGCCGCAACAGAAAGCGCAAGGGCAAGGCCGTGCTTGCCGTCGAGGGATCCGACGACACCGGCGCTGCCAAGAAGGCCAAGGCAAGCGACCTGTTGGCACGCGAAATCGCCACGCAACACCAGGATAACCGTCGTGCTTTCGTGACGATGAACGATTGCTTTACGAGCAAAGCAACAAAGATTTCCTCGCTTTCGTGGAGGAGAACCGGCCGCTTTCCAGCGCAAAATGGCAAAGATCGCCAAACCCTAGGGCTCGGCAGGAAGTAACGATGAAAATAGACGTACGTGAAAATAGACTTTGTATTGATAGATCGATTGCTTGGGGTTTTCCAATCGGCCATGGCCTTACATATATACGACACGCTAGACTTGGCGTATAAGATTACAACTCTGAAGCTAAAACCGATCAGGACTAGCCTTTCTTGATTCGGTTACTATGTAGCATACTTCTACAAAAATATACTTGCCAATCTAAGTACGAAACAAATCTAGGCCATATCCACGTACATGCAGTCTTGCATATATGAATAAAGTATTCCGGCCACGTCGCCATCACACTAAATATAGTGGCTAAGCATATGTATAAATACCTTGAGCCCACCAAGAAAATATTAAATATTCCGGCAACGTCGCAAATCAAACTGGATAATGGCCATCAGGACTAAGCATACTTCTTCATATACGTAGATATATATCACTTGCATGCATCACCCCCATGGTCCAGTATAGAACATGATTCTTCTTAGGACTTGTATCTTCACCTTCCATGAAATTTCCAGTGGCAAATACTTCAACAATGCATTAACCGATCAGCTTGATAAATCATTGATTTAATTTGGCTCATCACATACTAAGTAGCCAAATTATACCATCAACACATGCCCCCCTGTTTTTGGTACAATTGCATTGACCAAAAATATATAGGAATTGCTGTAGGATAAAGTTGGTCATTGATCATATCATTACTCAGGGCGTTGTCTAATGATACATCGGCCAAATTTTCTTAGGGCGATATTTCAAATAATATATCGGCCAAATTTGCTCAGGGCGATACTTGAAATAACATATCGGCCACAACATGTTCAGGCCTCCTGCCACATGCTAGGATAATACTTCTTCAAATATTTTCCATTAAGAGCTTTGGACAACTTCTCTCCCTGCAAAGATTGTACAAAATATGAATTTCCAGGAACAGTCTCTATAATTTTATACGGGCCTTCCCAACTCGGCGACCATTTGCCGAATTTTCTATCTTTAGTTCCAATAGGTAAAATTGTTTTCCACACTAAATCCCCTATTTGAAACGATTTCTCTATCACCCTTTTATGATAAGCCTTGGCTACTCTTAATTTCTCCTTCTCAATTTCTCGCAAAGCTCTTAATCTCTCTTCTGAAATGTCATCTATCTTATCCATCATCAAATAATTATAATCTACAGCCGACAAATCATTTTGTCTGGCCACTCTAAGAGCTTGTAAATTAACCTCTACACGTAACACCGCCTCCTGACCATATACCAGATCATACGGTGCCACTTGAGTTGCTCCATGCTTAGATATCCGATGAGGCCATAAAGCTTCCGAAAGTACCTCATGCCATCTTTTCGGATGCTCCTCAATTTTCTTCTTGATAAGCTTAATTAAAGTTTTATTGCTAGATTCGGCCTGTCCGTTAGCTTGAGCATAGTAAGGCGACGAATTTAACAATTTAATTCCTAAAGATTCGGCAAGTTCACGAAATTGATGAGACATAAAAGAAGCACCTTGATCAGTAGTTAAAGTTTGAGGAATACCGAATCTATGAATAATATGCTCTAAAACAAAACTAATAACCTCTTTGTGAGTCATATTTTTCAAAGGAACTTGTTCAGTCCATTTAGTAAAATAATCTGTGGCAACTAGGACGAAGCGATGTCTTTTAGAAGACGAAGGGTGTATTTCACAAATAAAATCTAAGCTCCATCCTCTAAATGGCCACGGTCTAATTATAGGATTCAACATAGCTGTGGGCGCCAACTGTATATTCCCAAATTTTTGACATGCCTCACAACCTTTATAGTACCGAAAACAATCCTCTAGCAAAGTCGGCCAATAAAACCCTGCTCTTCTTAATAACCATCGCATTTTGTGAGCCGATTGATGTGTCCCACATATTCCTTCGTGCACTTCACCTATAGCCACTCTAGATTGATCAGAATCAAGCATTTTAAAAATAACCCATCGATTGTTCGGCGATACAACTCATCGTTAAATAAGGTATATTTTAAAGCTTGTCGCCGAATTTTTCTATCTCTCGTTTGACTTGGATCCTTTAAATGATTAACTAGAGGAACTCTCCAATCACTCGAGTCTAAGTTATTTGCTAATTCGATCGTTTGTGACTCATGCACCGAATCTGCACTACATTGTACAGCTAATTGTTCAACTGTACTTGGCCCAAGTGCACTCTGTGGCAAAGTATCCAACATTATAGACTCAGCATGCATCCGCTTTCTAATATAAAAAACATTCCTTTGCTAATGTGATAACCGGATGCTTGTTGTGCTAAACAATTAGCTCTAGGATTTTCTTCTCTTGGTATATGATGGATGGTGAATGTATCTAGAGACTTAATTATGTCTAAACATCGTTCCAAATAACTATTTAATAACCCATCAAAACATTGAAAATCGCCTTTAATTTGTTGTACTACCAGAAACGAATCCCCAAAAGCATCTAGATCCTTTACACCCATATCAACTATAGTTTGTAAACCAAATAGTAAAGCTTCATACTCAGCTTGATTATTAGTGCAAGGATATTCCAAACGGACTGATGTATCATAAACAACATTATTAGGTGAAATTAAAACATTACCGACGCCTTGCCCGTCCCTACAAACCGATCCATCAAAATAAAGTTTCCATGGACACACACTAACATAATTGATATTTTCATCACCTTTAATCCTATGATTAATAATGAAATCGGCGATAACTTGACCCTTCATAGAACGCAACGATTCATATGTTAAATCATATTCTATTAGTGCGTAAGCCCACTTTCCAATCCTACCACTAAGGATCGGTCGTTGCAACATATATTTAATGACGTCAGCCTGGCAAGCTACTACACACGTACTAGAAAGAAGATAAGACCGAAACTTGGTACATGCATAGTATAAAGATAAGCATAACTTTTCAATAAACACGTACCAACTTTTGGCGTCGAGCAAACGACGGCTTAAGTATGCAATGTTGTATTCTTTCCTGCTGACCTCTTGCGCCAACACCGCACCGATCACTCTATCTTCTGCAGCAATGTACAACCTGAACGGCACACCGGACTTGGGCGCACGCAATATTGGAGGATTCGACAAGCATCGTTTTATATAATTAAAAGCATCTCGTTGCTCTGCCCCCCAAGTAAATTCGGCTTCATTCTTTAGCCGAAGTAAAGGAACAAACGATTCAATTTTCCCTGCAAGGTTAGATATGAATCGCCCCAAGTAATTAATTTTTCCTAACAACTTTTGCACATCCCTTTTACACGTGGGTTCCTCCAAATTTCTAATTGCCTCCACTTACTTAGGGTCAATCTCTATGCCATTTTCATGAATTATGAATCCTAAAAGCTTACCAGCCGACACGCCAAAAGCACATTTGAGTGGGTTCATTTTTAATCCATACCGGCGCATCCTTTCAAAAGCTAATCTTAAATCGGCTAAATGATGATCAAAGCCATCCGATTTAACAACTATGTCATCAATATATATTTCTAGTACAATGCCTAAAAGATCATGAAAAATTAAATTCATAGCTCGTTGGTATGTAGCGCCGGCATTTTTCAACCCAAATGTCATAATGACCCAGTCAAATAAACCAACAAAACCTGGGCAACGAAAAGCAGTCTTAGACATATCTTGTTCGGCCATAAATATTTGATTATAACCTGCATTACCATCTAAAAAGCTAATCACTTTATGTCCTGATGCATCATTAATAAGCATGTCGGCTATAGGCATAGGATATTCATCTTTCGGAGTAGCCTTATTCAAATCTCTAAAATCAACACAGATTCTAATATTACCAGTATTTTTCTTTTCCACGGGCACAATATTAGAAACCAATCTGCATATCTACAGGGCCGAATAAACTTAGCTTTTAACAACCGATCAACTTCTTCTTTGATGCGGTCATATAAATTAGGATTGAAACTTCTACGAGGTTGTTTATGCGGCCTAAAACCAGATTTAATAGGTAATCTATGATCTACTAAATCTCTACTCAAACCAGGCATCTCAGTATAATTCCAAGCAAAGCAATCAACAAATTCTTTAAGTAATAAACATACCTTACTTTTCTGATCGGCTTTCAGGTTAGCTTTGATAAATGTAGGCCTCGGAATACTTCCATCACCAATATCAATTTCTTCAAGTTGATCAGCCAATGAGAATCCCTGTCCAAGCTTTTCCATGTTATCAAAATCTTCAATAGTTTCATGCATATCGTTCTTTCCGGAACGATACTCCTCCCTGCGTCTTTGCAGCCACTTAATACTATCGTCTTTACTCATCATTTATATAGATAAATCATTAAGCCGAGCTACATTAGCCGGTTGTGCATTTATAGGTACAAAACCATCTCTACCAATACTGACATAATCATAGTCCATAAATCCCTATCGGTCAAACATCGCATCACACCGTGTTGCCAATCAACCGGCGCGTCCGTCAAAGCAATGCATGAAGAATTATCGGCCTCAATCACCTCCACATCATCATTAACCCACTGAATTACACACTGATGTAAGGTAGAAGGGATGCAACAATTTGCATGAATCCAGTCGCATCCCAATAGAATATTATACCGGCCTTTAACATCAACAACAAAAAACGCAGTCGGCAACGTTTTGCTTCCGACTGTGAGCTCCATGGAAATAACACCCTTAGCCTTCGACAATTCCCCTGAGAATCCACTAAGTCCCATATTGGTCTTCATTAACTCGCTCTCTTTTCGGTTCAGTTTAGAAAATACCGAAAAGGGCATAATATTAACACCTGCACCGCCTTCAACAAGCATGCGACCAATAGGCTTACCATCAATGTGACCTCTGATAAATAATGGCTTTAGGTGCTGTCCATGCTTCTCTGGCTGCTCAAATGTAGCATTCTTTGGGCCAAGAACAAGTTCAGCAATTCCAGCCTCGGGCGCGCGAAATTCAGCAGGCAATGCGAACACCATATTAACATCCATATCAGTTGGTACATCTTTATCATTCTCTGAATTTTCTACAATAATGGTGTCATCCGTATTTTTACTTTCCTCCGCTGCGATGCACTTCTCCTTGCAAGTTCTTGTGGGTATCATTGGTTTATCATGATTGAACCATTCATCGCGCTTCTTCTCAGCTATCTCTTCCTTTATTTCCAATGTCCGCAGTCGCTGTACATGTCGTTTCTGAGTGTGAGTAAGTCCCTTTGGGCAGCACTGAGGTGCTGGTTTAGTCCCTGGCGTGACTGACTTAATTTTGCTGCCCCCGGGGTACTTTGGCCTGTACTGGCGTACTTCTGTTTTTCCGGCGAACATTTTATCTCTGGCCGGAAAACTTCTTTGTTGATCATATACGTTATTAGCATTAAATTTCTGGCCGCGTACATTGCTTGAATCCCAATGTACATGTGTACTAGTATTAGACTTGATACCTTTGTATGCTCCTGGACCATAACTTCCCATGACCAGATCAACTTGTGAGCTTGCCGGTTTAGACATTTGACTAGTACGTGAGGACACCACAAATGGCTTGTCTGATTGTGCATGCATGCTATGCCCAGAACCAGTTTTTTCCTCACATTGATTAGGTCGTCCCATTGGCTGCACCTTCACACCATTGTTTTCCTCTGTACTAACAATTTCCTTTGGGATCGATCCTAGTTCAACATCATTGCTTGATTCTGTGCTACTGAGAACAACCTCATCTAATTGATGTTCCACCACTTTTAGCCTGGCACCAAAATCATGTGGACATTTTACTGGTTTAGGTTCAGCACGCTTCACCGACATCCATACTTGCTTGTGGTCGCCCTTATAGTTTTTGCTCTCTACATTGCGTACCGGTGATCGACTTCCTCGAATCTCAATGGCGTCACTTGACCTATCTCCTCCATTAAACCGAGCCCTTTTCTCATGCGCACTTGGTCTGAACATAGGCATCGGCGGGATCCATCCCGGCTGAAAATAACCTGCTGGCCCTGTAGGATATGGCATCCAAGGATTAAACCCCCATGGAGGAAACTGCGGATACATAAGAGGTGCACAACCCCAATATGTCGGCTCCATTGCAAAATACGGCTGTTGGTCATATGCACTTCCTTGCCATTGCTCATGACTATGAGGTCCAGAAGGAGATCTAGGACGCTTATTACCTCCGAGCCGATTAAACACATTGTTGGTCTTGCGTGAGGTATATTTTTCCAGCAACATGCTAACTGTCGGCTTTGGCCTTGGAGCTTGTCTCCTTCCTCCGTTGACTTTCCATACTCCTATTTCTGGATTTTTTGGTTTGATCATCCTTGGAGGAGAACTGTTGTCAACAACGTTTTTCTCTCTCACGGATTCGGTCTAATCCGACCGAATAAGCATTTTCTTACTCTCAAGCTCGACCACATTGATCGGAAAAGGGTCGCTGTCGAGCTTCAACTTAGAACCTTCTATAACGTCAATCGTCCTTCATTGATGGCCGATTGCACCTGTCGACGAAACACGTTACAATCATTAGTAGCATGAGAAAAAGAATTGTGCCACTTACAATAAGCTCTTCTACCCAATTCTTCCGGAGGTGGAATTACATGACCCTCCCTCACTCTAATTAATTTATTTTGCAGTAACATATCAAAAATTCTATCACACTTGCTTATATCAAAAGTATATTTAATTTTGTCTCTTCTAGCAGGTGTAGGTTTCAAAGCAGAACATGCAAAAGGTTTTTACTTTGGCGCTTGAACCCATTCGTCTACACATATATTAACATCATCCTCACTAGCCAAATCACTATCATAATCTAAGGCATTAACCACATGGTTATCCTTCTCTTTATTTCTATTTTCTTTAAACCGGTTGTATTGTTTAATTTCCTTAGCTCGGTTTTCCTGCGCCAAAGCCTTCTGCAAAACTTGATTAACATCTAAAAATTCTTGCCCTTCTAGTTTATCCTTAATATGAGCAAGTAGACCTGAAAAGGCAAGATCGGCTAAATCCTTTTCGGCTATGGTCAAGCTGAAACATCGGTTTTTGACATCTCTAAACCTCCTAATATAATCATGAACATGCTCATTATATTTCTGCCTAACCATAGTTAGATCTGAAAGTCGAAGTTCTGTTTCACCGCTATAAAAATACTCATGAAATTTTTGCTCCAATTGTGCCCATGTTGAAACAGAATTAGGAGCAAGCGATGTAAACCAAGTAAATGCAGTACCGGATAGAGATAAAGGAAATAATTTTAATCTAAAAACATCCGGTGTGCCGACCTTGCTGCATTGTGCTAAAAATTGTCCCACATGCTCAAAAGTATATCTGCGATCTTCCCCCGTAAATTTAACAAAATCTGGAATTCTAAAACCACGAGGATATGGTGTCGAGTCAAAATAATCAGGGTATGGTTTTTGATATGCACATGCTCTACCCTTGGGTTCTAAACCAAATTCTCTAAGTATATTAGCACGCTGATCCTTCAAATTATTATTGGGCTTTATAGAACTGGCTTGTGGAGCAGATGAAACACAAGCACGCGGCGGAAACTCCGACAAGGAAATTTGAGCATGTGAAGTTTGCAACGGAGACCCACTAAAATATGAATCGGGTACCGGCCCGTACGGAACCCCCGTACCAACAGGCGGCAGTGGTGGCGTACTATATGCTACTGTCAGATAACTAGGCTGCTGCAAATTACAATTAAAACCAAAACTTCGGTAATTGTTATTGTGATTTTGTGGAACCGAAGTCAAAACAATAGGAGCAGTAGTACTAGCAACTAAATTATTGGCCGAACTAACAACATAGTTCCGGCCATCCAGATTATTTTTTAAAGGAACATGAGGCTGCATAGCATTAGCCGATGCACTAGGCGTATGTATATTACTTGGAAATTGTTAAATCTGCTACTGTCTGGTGGCATCAGTCTTTTTCCAGAATACTCATCATTGACTTGGAGCACTAATGAGCGTACATGACCAGGTAGTCATTTTTCAAGAACGTTATTAAGCTGCTCCTTAAATTCTTCAAGTCTATTAGCTACTTCTTGAGTAATTGTACGTGTCGTATTTTCCATATCAGAACCATATTTACTAGCTACGGACACATCAATTAGATGAGCAATTTCTTCGGTTGAGTTTTTTACCTGAGCATCGGAAGGGCTCGGAACTACCTTTTTGACGACGTCGTTTCTCGTCTTCGCGTATCCAGCCAACGTGAGCTTCAACCTCTCAACCTTTTCTTTCTCAAGCTCTTCTTCAAGCTCGCGCCGAACATCTTCCGACAGATCGTCGAGTGTGACAACGATGACGTTCTCCGGGTCGATGTCGCTCCCGTTCTTGGACTCGGTACTCATCGTGTAACTCTTCTTCTTCTTGTCCCCAGCGGAGTCGCCAATTGTGTTGGCACGCGAAATCGCCGCACAACACCAGGATAACCGTCGTGCTTTCGTGACTACGAACGATTGCTTTACGACCAAAGCAACAAAGATTTCCTAGCTTTCATGGAGGAGAACCGGCCGCTTTCCGGCGCAAAACGACAAAGATCGCCAAACCCTAGGGCTGCTAGGGCTCGGCAGGAAGTAACGATGAAAATAGACGTACGTGAAAAAAGACTTTGTATTGATAGATTGATTGCTTGGAGTTTTCCAATCGGCCATGGCCTTACATATATACGGCACGCTGGACTTGGCGTATAAGATTACAACTCTGAAGCTAAAACCGATCAGGACTAGCCTTTCTTGATTCGGTTACCATGTAGCATACTTCTACAAAAATATACTTGCCAATCTAAGTACGTAACAAATCTAGGCGATATCCACGTACATGCAGTCTTGCATATATGAATAAAGTATTCCGGCCACGTCGCCATCACACTAAATATAGTGGCTAAGCATATGTATAAATACCTTGAGCCCACCAAGAAAATATTAAATATTCCGGCAACGTCGCAAATCAAACTGGATAATGGCCACCAGGACTAAGCATACTTCTTCATATACGTAGATATATATCACTTGCATGCATCACTCCCATGGTCCAGTATAGCACATGATTCTTCTTAGGACTTGCATCTTCACCTTCCATGAAATTTCCTGTGGAAAATACTTCAACAATGCATTAACCGATCAGCTTGATAAATCATTGATTTAATTTGGCTCATCACATACTAAGTAGCCAAATTATACCATCAACACGACCCCGGCAAGGAAGTTGCCGGGTGCGCCGCTTGCCGAGCCTTGGTGGCTGCCGACAAGCTAGGAAGCTCCGACAAGCAGTACTGCAAGCTCCACCGCACCAAGGGCCATGACCTCCAGAACTACCGACAAGTTGAGCTAATTGCTGAGAAGAAAAAAGCTGAGTATGAAAGGCTGGACAAGGAGAAGGGTCAGGACGGTGCCGAAGGATCTGGCAAGAAGCATGGCGGCCAAGGAGGCCGCTGCAGCAAGGATAACCAGCAAGAGAGGCCCACCCTGGGCCACGACAAGAAGCAAGAAGATGATGATCATGACTAGGATGACGAGTCCGGCGACCATGAGTTTCAGAATGCTACGGAGGACATGTGCGTCGACGGCGGCGCCTCGCGGCACACCTCTCACCGCCACCTCAAGAAGTACACGCATGAGATCGCAGCGGCGGAGCCATCGTTCGATGCTCAGAAGCCACTGAAGTGGTCTAGCACGCCTATCATTTTTGACACCGAGGACCACCCTGATCGCATAACTGCGGTCGGGTGTCTGTCGTTGTTGGTTTCACCAACGGTACGCAACCTCAAGGTGACGAAGATGCTAGTTGACGGCAGGGCCGGTTTGAACTTGATCTCGCCTATTGTGATCAAAACGCTGCAGATTCCTTATGGAGACCCCGAAGAGACAGGCATGTTTCAAGGGGTCAACCCAGGAAGGAGTCAGCCGAAGGGTAACGTCACGCTGCCCGTGACGTTTGGAGGCGAGTTGAACAACAGGATGGAGAGGATTGTGTTCGATGTAGCCATGATCCCCTTGCCCTACAATGGGATCCTCGACCGCCCGGCACTAGCCAAGTTCATGGCGGCGGCACACTACGCCTATAACACGCTGAAGATGCCTGGGCCGATGACCATCATCATTGTCCCCTCCGACAAGAAGGATGCGCTGATCTGCGCTGACCAACTCTACCAGGAAGCAGTTGCGGCGACTGCCGCCAAGGCACTTGCTCCTGCCGCCGAAGCCCCGGGAGGGAAGAAGACCGGCAAGACATCTTGCACCCACTCCGGCAAGCGCACCTCTTCGGAGTGTTGTGCTCCCGTCGAGGACGTGCCAGAGAGCTCCACCGACAAGAGCAAGAAATCCAGAGCTGCACCACCAGAGACCAAGAAGGTGTCTGCCAAGGAGAATGGCACAGGAGGGGCTTTCACCATAAGCTCCACCCTCAATAGCAAATAGGAAGGCGCGCTCGTCACTTTCCTGCGGGCGAATGTTGATGTGTTTGCATGGCAAGCATCCGACATCCCCGGCGTTCCCAGTGAGGTGATTGAGCACCATCTTGTTGTCTGTCCTCATGCGCAACCTGTCAAGCAGAAGGTCAGGAAGCAAGCTTTGGAAAGGCAGGAGTTCATCACAGAAGAGATCAGGAAGCTGGAAGCGACAGGCTTGGTGAGATGAGTACTCCATCCGACGTGGTTGGCCAATCCGGTGGTGGTGCGCAAGGCAAATGGGAAGTGGAGGCTGTGTATTGATTACACAAATATCAATAAGGCCTATCCAAAAGACCCTTTCCTGTTGCCACACATTGACCAGATTGTTGACTCCATGGCCGGGTGTGACTTGTTATCATTCCTTGACGCCTACTCCGGATACCACCAGATTTTCATGATGAGAGAAGATGAAGAGAAGACAACATTCATCACCCAGTGTGGTACGTATTGCTTTTTACGAATGCCTTTCGGGTTGAAGAGTGCTGGCTCAACGTTTGCAAGAGCAGTCCAAATTGGTTTTGAGCCCCAGCTACATAGAAATATGGAAGCTTATATGGATGACATAGTGGTCAAAACCAAGGACAAGGCAACACTTGTACAAGATTTGGAAGAGACGTTTACAAATTTGCGCAAGATCAACCTCAAGCTAAACCGTGAGAAGTGTGTCTTCGGTGTTTCGTCCGGCAAACTTCTCGGGTTCTTCATGTCACAGCATGGGACCGAAGCGAATCCAGACAAGATCAAGGCCATTGAGCAGATTGAGGCGCCTACGCGGATCAAGGATGTGCGTCGGCTCACCAGCTGTGTTGCCGCCATGAACAGATTCATCTCCAAGTCTGTTGAGCATGCCCTTCCCTTTTTCAAAATCTTGAAAAAGGCGGGCCCAATGAAATGGACCCCAGAGGCCGAAGCAGCGCTGCAGGATTTGAAGAAATACCTCTCCTCCACACTGATACTGGTTGCGCCTAAACCACAAGAGGCACTGTTGCTGTATCTAGCGCCAACGAATCAAGTGGTCAGCACCGCGCTAGTGGCGCAGAGGGAGGTCGACGAAGGGGCATTGGCAACGGCAGGACTGGCGGATAGCGAGCCAGAGCTCCCCCCGGTAGGGCCTGGTACCGGCAAGGCGAGGCCCCCGGCAGGGTCTGATGCCGGCAGGATGGGGCCTGCGCAACCAAATGAAGTGGTGCAGATAAAGAAGATGATGCAGCACCCGGTTTACTTTGGCAGCTCCCTCTTGCAGGGGGCTAGGTCAAGGTACTCCGGTGTGCAGAAATTGCTCTTCGGCCTCCTTATGGCCTCGAGGAAGCTGCGTCATTACTCCCGAGCGCACGAGATCACCGTCGTCACCCGCTTCCCGTTGCAACGGATACTGCATAACCCGGACGCAACCGGGAGGAATGTGGAATGGGACTTGGAGCTGTCGAGCTTTGGTTTGAAGTTTGGAAGTACTTCAACGATCTAGAGCAGAGTCTTGGCAGAGTTCATTGCAGAGTGGATCTCGACGCCCGACGAAGAGATCCGGGAGACCACTCTTCCTGTCAAGGAAACAAGTCGCAGCTGGATTATGTACTTTGATGGGGCTTTCTCGCTGCAAGGCGCCGGTGCTGGTGTGCTGCCTGTCGCACCCACCGGAGAGCACCTCAAGTATGTAATCCAGATGCACTTTCCCAGGGAGATGTCGACGAACAACACTGCTGAATACGAGGGGTTGCTTGCCGGTCTCAGGATCGTGGCAGACCTCGGGATCGAGAAGCTCATCGTCAGGGGTGATTCACAGCTTGTCATCAGGCAAGTCAACAAGGATTATCAAAGCACGTTGATGAAGGCCTACGTAGATGAGGTGAGGAAGCTGGAGGAGCATTTTGACGGTATATAGGCGGAGCATGTTCCCCGAGTGGAGAACGACATCGCCGACTACCTGTCGAAGCGCGCTGCCTTCAAACTACCTGTGGAACCAGGTACTTTTATGCTTTGTTTAACTCAACCATCCGTTGAGCCATCGATAAAGCAGAACAAGCAGAGGAAATCAGGCCCCGGCAAGTACTTTCCCATCAAGCTCCCAAGAGCTGCTGCCAAAGATGTTGCCATGGACACTGAGCCTCCCATGGGGCAACCGACTCTGGCAGGGCATCAAGCCCTGGCCGTAGAGACAGCCGCTCCCATAGTAGAGGAAATGCCTTTAGTCCTTGCCATCGAGCCCCAGGCTCCGGCATGGGCACAGCATACCGTTCGATTCCTCCAAACAGGGGAGATTCCTGAGGAGCAGGAAGAAGCGGAGAAAGTAGCCCGTCGGTCCGCCATGTATCAGTTCGTTGATGACGTTCTGTACAGAAAAAGACCAAACAGTGTGAAATTGAAGTGCATTCCCCGGGAGGAAGGAATGGAGCTATTGACAGAGATACATGGAGGCATATGTGGCTCCCACATAGGGTCGAGGGCCCTTGCCGGAAAGGCCTTCCGGCAAGGTTTCTTCTGGCCCACTGCCCTCCAGGATGCAACGGCACTAGTAACCAAGTGTGAAGCGTGTCAGTTCCATTCAAAGAAGCTTCATCAGCCAGCTCAAGCCCTTCAAACAATCCCTCTCTCCTGGCGATTTTTGGTCTGGGGCTCGACATACTGGGCCCTTTCCCCCGCGTTGTCGAGGGCTTTGAGTACTTGTATGTTGCAATTGACAAGTTCACAAAGTGGCCGAAGGTGGAAGCAGTGAGGAAGGTGACAGCGCAGTCAGCCGTCAAATTCTTCAAGGGGCCACTCTGCCATTTTGGTGTGCCAAACAGAGTCATCACTAACAACGGCACGCACTTCGCAAGTCGCACCTTCATGCAATACAACCAGGACCTCGGCAGCAAGGTCTGTTTCGCTTCCGTGGCGCACCCATGGAGCAACGGCCAGGCGGAGAGGGCAAATGCTAAAGTACTGTGTGGCCTGAGGACAAAGACTTTTGACAGGCTACACAAGAGCGGAAGGCGCTGCATTGATGAGTTGTCGGCGGTTCTTTGGTCGATCAGAACGACGCCAAATCGAGCCACCGGCCAGACACCCTTTGCCCTGGTAAAAAGGGCAGAGGCAGTTCTCCCCGCGGAACTCACATACGGGTCACCTCGAGTGCTCGCTTATGACAAGCTTGAGCAAGAGTGATTGCGGCAAGATGACGCAACGCTCCTCGAGGAATATCATCTTCAGGCGGCTGTGAGAGCAGCGCTCTACCAACAAGCCTTGCGCCGCTACCATAGTCGCAAGGTTCATGCCCGAAGCTTTGAGGAAGGCAACCTTGTTCTTCGGCGCGTTCAATCGGCCAAGAATTCCAACAAGTTGGCGCCAAAGTGGGAAGGCCCTTATCGGGTAATACGAGTCACCAGGCCCAGCGCAGTTCGCCTGGAGACCAAAGATGCCATTCCAGTGAGCAACTCATGGAACATCGAACATCTTCGCAAGTTTTAGCCATAAGGCGCGGTTGCCGGGCCCCCTGGCAGACCACCTTTTGTACAAGCCTTGCCGGCAAGGCATGTAACCCTCTGTACAAAGCCAGGTGCAGACCCCGAGCATAAATAAATGAAGTGCTGGTGCCGTAAGTTATAGCATGCATGCTAGGTTGAGTCTCTCCCTAGGTTAGGGTTGATAGTGCTTAGCGGTGACTAACCCCTAGCATAGAGGTTGAGTGTGTGTCTCTCTGTTCCTTTCCGTCCTGTTTGGTTCGCAGGGTACATGGACATTTCTGCTGAGCTATTTGGAAGAAAGAGAACAAGCCGGTGCTCTGGTCCCGGCAAGCCAAGGTTGCCGGGGGCTGCAGACACAAGGGTCCAACCACGGCAAGCCAAGGTTGCCGGGGGGCTGCAGATTCATATAAGTCCTTTATCCCCTACTATGCATTTCTGTATGGAATTGGGATGTATGAAACCTCGTTTTATTCCTAAGCTGCCGTGCTCCCCTTTTCCTGTACCCAAGAACTATTCACTGGGTTGGAACTTGGTTGTAGTCGCGGTGACGAGGAAGCAAACGAAGGGCCTACCCCTACTTTGCCCCTGCCTCCGCCAAAAGCCTGAGTATGGTCGAATGAAGTAAGGGGGCGGCAAGGCATGTTGTCGGGCGACAATGTTTATCTTAGAAATAACAAGGATTCATTCCTTGGCATGGGCTTCGCTCAAGCACAAAGAACCCGACAAGCACCCTTTTTTCATTAATACGTCCCATACAGGTACAGTTCGTACGGAATGTAAACATGAGCAAGGGGATTACAAGGTTTAAATTCGACAAGTGCCTGTAGGCTTAAAAACTAAAAAGAGATAAGATGCCCGTAATCCCTTTCTTGTCCCTCTCCCTAGGAAACAGAACAAGATGGCGGGAGGGAAAAAGGAGTGCCTAGGCGAGGTACGAGTAGCAGAAGACACCAAGAGAACATCCCGGTGGCCGTCCGGAAGAGGGCTGGTGATGATAGTGCCGGGAGAAGAGCCGAAAGATGAGGCAGCGGGCCGGCAATACGAGATGAAGGCATCGGTGCCATCGTACTCCGACTTGACGGCCCACCACCCTCCATCTTCGTCTTCTCTGGCCTTCCCACGCCAGTCGCCCAAGGAGGTGACCCCGAGAAGTTCAAGGAGCTGGCCCCGCCCCCGGCAAATCGCTCTGCCGGGGGAAAGACCAGGTGTAGATGATGGTGCTCCCGACATCGCCCGAGGACGATCTGTCTGACACCTAGTCGGACCCGTCCCCCCCGTCTTCCCCACCAGTGTCCTCCTCGTCACTATCACTCGAGGAGGAGCTTTCGTCGTCGTTCGAGCTCTCAGTGCAGCACCCTAACCTGATTCCCGAGCGCCCAAAGACCTTGACGGAGAGAAAATCGATGTTCACTAACTTGAAGTGGAGAACGTGCCCCTTCATCAAGCAGTGGGCGTGTGCGAAGGTTTTCCAACCCCGACGGAGGAGCATCACGTGAGGGACGGGGAACCTTGTGTTCGCCCACATGTCGCCATTGCAACATCCCTTAATGTGAAGCCTCAACCTCGGTGGCTGGTCAATCTCCAGCACCCCCACAAATGCCTCGGGAAGACGAAGGCGGCTACACGGCGGCTCGCCCAACATCAGGATAAACTCCACCGCCGTGTCCCCGACATGGCTGCTCGATGAAGCAGGAGGAAATGGTTGATAGGTCTCCAACATATCTATAATTTTTTATTGTTGCATGCTATTATATCACCCATTTTGGATGTTTATGGGCTTTACTTTACACTTTTATATCATTTTTGGGACTAACCTACTAACCGGAGGCCCAGCCCAAATTGTTGTTTCTTGGGTATTTTAGTGTTTTGAAGAAAATGAATATCAAACGGAGTCCAAACGGAATGAAACCTTCAGGAGCAATCTTTTTGGAACAAACGCAATCCACGGGACTTGGAGTGGACGTCAAGCAACAAAGGAGGCGGCCACGAGGGTGCCCGACACGCACCTTGGGGTGGGCGCGCCCCCCACCCTCATGGGCCCCTGGAGCGTCCACCGACCTACTTCTTCCTCCTATATATACCCACGTACCCTAAAACCTTCGAGGAGCACCACGAAAAAATATTTCCACCGCCGCAACCTTCTGTATCCGCGAGATCCCATCTTGGAGCCTTCGCCGGCGCTCCGCCGGAGGGGGAATCGACCATAGAGGTCCTCTACATCATCTCCAAGGCCTGTGCGATGAGTTGGGAGTAGTTTACCACAGACCTTCGGGTCCATAGTTATTAGCTAGATGGCTTCTTCTCTCTCTTTGAATCTCAATACAAGGGTTCTCCTTGATCTTCTTGGAGATCTATTTGATGTAACTCTTTTTGCTGTGTGTTTGTTGAGATCCGATGAATTATGGGTTTATGATCTAGTTTATCTATAAGAAATATTTGAATCTCCTCTGAATTCTTTTATGTGTGATTAAGTTATCTTTGCAAGTCTCTTCGAATTATCAGTTTGGTTTGGCCTACTAGATTGCTCTTTCTTGCAATGGGAGAAGTGCTTAGCTTTGGGTTCAATCTTGCAGTGTCCTTTCCCAGTGACAGTAGGGGTAGCAAGGCACGTATTGTATTGTTTCCATCGAGGATAAAAAGATGGGGTTTATATCATATTGCATGAGTTTATCCCTCTACATCATGTCATCTTTCTTAATGCGTTACTCTTTTCTTCATAAACTTAATACTCTAGATGCAGGCAGGAGTCGGTCGATGTGTGGAGAAATAGTAGTAGATGCAGGCAAGAGTCGGTCTACTTGTCACTGACGTGATGCCTATATACATGATCATGCCTAGATAATCTCATAACTATGTGCTTTTCTATCAATTGCTCGACAGTAATTTGTTCACCCACCGTAATACTTATGCTATCTTGAGAAAAGCCACTAGTGAAACCTATGGCCCACGGGTCTATCTTTTATCATATAAGTTTACAATCTACTTTTATTTGCATCTCTACTTTTCCAATCTATATCATAAAAACACTAAAAATATTTATCTTATCATATTATCTTTATAAGATCTCACTTTTGCAAGTCGCTGTGAAGGGATTGAAAACCCCTTTATTGCGTTGGTTGCGCGGTTCTTGTTTGTTTGTGTAGGTGCGTGGGACTTTTGAGGAGCCTCCTACCGGATTGATACCTTGGTTCTCAAAAACTGAGGGAAATACTTATGCTACTTTGCTGCATCACCCTTTCCTCTTCAAGTAAAACCAACGCAAGCTTAAGAAGTAGCAAGAAAGATTTATGTCGCCATTGTCAGGGAGGTCTTCGCCCTAGTCAAGACATACCAAGTACCCATCACAAACTCATCTCCCTCGCATTACATTATTTGCCATTTGCCTCTCGTTTTCCTCTCCCCCGGTTCACCCTTGCGGTTTTATTCACCCTCTCTTTCCCAATCTCCTCTCTCTTTCACTTGCCTTTTTGTGTGCTTGTGTGTTGGATTGCTTGTCGCGATGGCGCAAGATAATACCAAATTTTGTGATTTTTCCAATACCAATAATAATGATTTCCTTAGTACTCCGATTGCTCCTCTTAATGATGTTGAGTCTTGTGAAATCAATGCTACTTTGCTGAATCTTGTTATGAAAGATCAATTCTCCGGCCTTCCTAGTGAAGATGCCGCTACCCATCTAAACAACTTTGTTGATTTGTGTGAGATGCAAAAGAAGAAAGATACGGATAATGATATTGTTAAATTCAAGTTATTTCCGTTTTCACTTAGAGATCGTGCTAAAATTTGGTTTTCGTCTTTGCCTAAGAATAGTATTGGTTCATGGAATAAGTGCAAAGATGCTTTTATCTCTAAGTATTTTCCTCCTGCTAAGATCATCTCCCTTAGGAACGATATTATGAATTTTAAACAACTTGATCATGAGCATGTTGCCCAATGTTGGGAAAGAATGAAATTAATTTCACAATTGCCCTACTCATGGTTTGAATTGATGGATGATCGTACAAAACTTTTATGCCGGATTGAATTTTGCTTCTAGAAATCTTTTAGATTCGGCCACGGGAGGCACTTTTATGGAAATCACCATAGGATAAGCTACTAAACTCCTTGATAATATTATGGCTAATTATTCTCAATGGCACACCAAAAGATCTACTAGTAAAAAGGTGCATGCTATAGAAGAAATTAATGTTTTGAGTGGAAAGATGGATGAACTTATGAAATTGTTTGCTACTAAGAGTGTCTTTGTCTACTTTGATTGAGAATAATAATGAATCTATGGATGTGAATTTTGTTGGTAGGAATAATTTTGGTAACAATGCTTATAGAGGAAATTTTAATCCTAGACCGTTCCCTAGTAATTCCTCTAATAATTATGGTAATTCCTACAACAACTCTTATGGAAATTTTAATAAGATGCCCTCTGATCTTGTGAATAGCGTGAAAGAATTTATGATCTCTCAAAAGAATTTTAATGCTTTGCTTGAATAAAAATTGCTTAAAGTGGATGATTTGGCTAGGAACGTTGATAGGCTTTCGCTTGATGTTAATTCTTTGAAACTTAGATCTACTCCACCTAAGCATGATATCAATGAGTCTCTCAAAGCCATGAGAATTTCCATTGATGAGTGCAAAGAAAGAACCACTAGGTTGCGTGCTAAGAAAGATTGCTTTGTAAAAGCGTGTTCTTCTAGTTTCTATGAAATTAATGATGAAGATCTAAAAGTTATTGATGTGTCCCCTATTAAATCCTTGTTTTGAAATATGAATCTTTATAATGATGGGACTGGAGATGTGTCAACTTTAGTTAAAAGGCGCCCCAATGATTCGGAGTTTTTAGATCTTGATGCTAAATTTGGTAAAAGTGGGGTTGGAGAGGTCAAGACTTTAAATAGCATTGAACCCACTATCTTGGATTTCAAGGAATATAATTATGATAATTGTTCTTTAATAGATTGTATTTCCTTGTTGCAATCCGTGTTGAATTCTCCTTATGCTCATAGTCAAAATAAAGCTTTTACCAAACATATCGTTGATGCCTAGAAAACTTAATTTGGAAGTTTCTATACCTAGAAAACTTTATGATGAGTGGGAACCTCCTACAGAGATTAAAATTAAAGATCATGAGTGCTATTCTTTATGTGATTTGGGTGCTAGTGTTTCCACGATTCCGAAAACTTTATGTGATATTCTAGGTTTCCATGATTTTGATGATTGCTCATTAAATTTGCACCTTGTCGATTCCACCATTAAGAAACCTATGGGAAGGATCAATGATGTTCTTATTGTTGCAAGTAGGAATTATGTGCCCGTAGATTTTATCGTTCTTGATATAGATTGCACTCTTTCATGTCCTATTATTCTTGGGTGACCTTTCCTTAGAACGATTGGTGCAGTTATTGATATGAAGGAAGAAAATATTATATTCTAATTTACATTAAGGAAACGCATGGAACACTTCCCAAGAAAGAAATTCAAATTACCTTATGAATCTATCATGCGAGCTACTTATGAATTGAGTGCCAAAGATGGCACTACTTAGATCTATCCTCGCTTGATGCCTAGTTAGGGGAACGATAGCGCTAGTTGGGAGGCAACCCAATTTTATTTTATTTTTGCTTTTTGCTTTTGTTTAGTAATAAATATTTCATCTAGATTCTGTTTAGATGTGTTTTCATGTTTTAATTAGTGTTTGGTCCAAGTAGAACCTATAGGATAACCTACGGTGATAGTTAATTTGATTCTGCTGAAAAACAGAAACTTTTGCACGGACGAAAATAATATTAGTAATTCACAGAAACGTGCTTTTGGGTTGATTCTTTCTGATGTAGATCAATAAACAAATTTCCTAGGACTTAATATTTTGTTAGGATTTTTAGAGTTACATAAGTATTCTAAGGTTACAGATTTCTACAGACTATTCTATTTTTGACTGATTCTGTTTTTCGTGTGTTGTTTGCTTATTTTGATGCATCTATGGCTAGTATTGGTAGATATGAACCTCAGAGAAGTTGTAATACAGTATGTTTAACACCAATATAAATAAATAATGAGTTAATTATAGTATCTTATGTGGTGGTTTTTCTTTCTTGCACTAACGAAGCTTATGAGATTTCCTATTGAGTTTTGTGTTGTGAAGTTTTCAAGTTTTTGGGTAAAGATTTGATGGACTATGGAATAAGGAGTGGCAAGAGCCTAAGCTTGGGGATGCCCATGGCACCCCAAGATATTCAAGGATAACCAAAAGCCTAAGCTTGGAGATGCCCCGGAAGGCATCCCCTCTTTTGTCTTCGTCTATCGGTAACTTTACTTGGAGCTATATTTTTATTCGCCACATGATATGTGGTTTGCTTGGAGCGTCTTGTATGATATTAGTCTTTTCCTTTTAGATTACCACAATCATCCTTTCTGTAAACACCTTTTGGGAGAAACCCACTTGATTGGAATTTATTAGAATACTCTATGTGCTTCACTTATATCTTTTGAGCTAGATAGTTTTTCTCTAGTACTTCACTTATATCTTTTAGAGCACGACGGTGGTTTAATTTTGTAGAAATTGTTGAACTCTCATGCTTCACTTATATCATTTTGAGAGTATTTTAGAACAACATGGTATTTGCTATGGTTATAAAATTGGTCGTAGAATGATGGGCATCCAAGTTGGGTATAATAAAAACTATCATAGGAAGTGAATTGGATGCTATGCTCAATTTGATGCTTGATAATTGTTTTGAGATATGGAGGTGGTGATATTAGAGTCATGCTAGTTGGGTAATTGTGAATTTAAAGAATGCTTGTGTTGAAGTTGGCAAGTCCCGTAGCATGCACGTATGGTAACCGTTGTGTAACAAATTTTAAATATGAGGTGTTCTTAGATTGTCATCCTTATGAGTGGCGGTCGGGGATGAGCGATGGTCTTTTCCTACCAATCTATCCCCCTAGGAGCATGCACGTAGTGCTTGGTTTTTGATGACTTGTATATTTTTTCAATAAGTATATGAGTTCTTTGTGACTAATGTTGAGTCTATGGATTATACGCACTCTCACCCTTCCATCATTGCTAGCCTCTTCGGTACCGTGCATTGCCCTTTCTCACCTTGAGAGTTGGTGCAAACTTTGCTGGTGCATCCAAACCCCGTGATATGATATGCTCTATCACACATAAACCTCTTGATATCTTCCTCAAAACAGCCACCATACCTACCTATTATGGCATTTCCATAGCCATTCCGAGACATATTGCCATGCAACTTTCCACCGTTCCGTTCATCATCATGATGTGCATCATCATTGTCATATTGCCCTGCATGATCATGTAGTTGACATCGTATTTGTGGCAAAGCCACCATGCATAAATTTTCATACATGTCACTGTTGGTTCATTTCCCATCCCGGTACACTGCCGGAGGCATTCATATAGAGTCATATCTTGTTCTAGTTTTTAAGTTGTAATTCATGAGTTGTAAATAAATAGAAGTGTGATGATCATCATTATTAGAGCATTGTCCCCCACCCCAAAAGAAAGGCCAAAAAAGAGAAGAAAAAGAAAATAAAAAGGGGCAATGTTACTATCCTTTTCCACACTTGTGCTTCAAAGTAGTACCATGTTCTTCATGTAGAGAGTCTCATATGTTGTCACTTTCATATACTAGTGGGAGTTTTTCATTATAGAACTTGGCTTGTATATTCCTATGATGGGCTTCCTCAAAATGCCCTAGGTCTTCGTGAGCAAGCAAGTTGGATATACACCCACTAGTTTCTTTTATTGAGCTTTCATACATTTATTGCTCTAGTGCATCCGTTGCATGGCAATCCCTACTCCTCATGTTGACATCAATTCATACATTTATTGCTCTAGTGCATCCGTTGATTAGCCTCGTTAACATGAGACTTTCTCCTTTTTTTGTCTTCTCCACACAACCTCCATCATTATATTCTATTCCACCCATAGTGCTATATCCATGGCTCATGCTCATGTATTGCATGAAAGTTGAAAAAGTTTGAGATTACTAAAGTATGAAACAATTGCTTGGCTTGTCATCGGGGGTGTGCAAGATGAGTGCATTCTTGTGTGACAAAATGGAGCATGAACAAACTATATGATTTTGTAGGGATAAACTTTCTTTAGCCATGTTATTTTGAGAAGACATGATGACTTTGATTAGTATGTTTGAAGTATTACTATTTATTATGTCAGTATGAACTTTTATTTTGAATCATTTGGATCTGAACATTCATGCCACAATAAAGAAAATTACATTGAGAATTATGCTAGGTAGCATTCCACATCAAAAATTCTGTTTATCATTTACCTACTCGAGGACGAGCAGGAATTAAACTTGGGGATGCTTGATACGTCTCCAACATATCTATAATTTTTGATTGTTCCATGCTATTATATTACCCGTTTTGGATGTTTATGGGCTTTACTTTACACTTACAAATCATTTTTGGGACTAACCTAGTAAACGGAGGCCCAACCCAAATTGTTGTTTTTTTTGCCTATTTCAATGTTTAGAAGAAAAGGAATATCAAACGGAATGAAACCTTCGGGAGCGATCTTTTTGGACCAAACGCAATCCACGGGACTTGGAGTGGACGTCAAGCAACAGAGGAGGCGGCCACGAGGGTGCCCGGCGCCCCCTGGGGGTGGGCGCGCCGCCCACCCTCGTGGGCCCCTGGAGTGTCCACCGACCTACTTCTTCCTCCTATATAGACCCACGTACCCTAAAACCTTCGAGGAGCACCACGAAAAACTATTTCCACCGCCGCAACCTTCTGTATCCGCGAGATCCCATCTTGGAGCCTTCGCCAGCGCTCCGCCGGAGGGGGAATCGACCATAGAGGGCCTCTACATCATCTCCAAGGCCTGTGCGATGAGTTGGGAGTAGTTTACCACAGACCTTCGGGTCCATAGTTATTAGCTAGATGGCTTCTTCTCTCTCTTTGAATCTCAATACAAAGTTCTCCTTGATATTCTTGGAGATCTATTTGATGTAACTCTTTTTGTGGTGTGTTTGTCGAGATCCGATGAAATGTGGGTTTATGATCAAGTTTATCTATGATAAATATTTGAATCTCCTCTGAATTCTTTTATGTGTGATTAAGTTATCTTTGCAAGTCTCTTCGAATTATCAGTTTGGTTTGGCCTACTAGATTGATCTTTCTTGCAATGGGAGAAGTGCTTAGCTTTGGGTTCAATCTTGCAGTGTCCTTTCCAAGTGACAGCAGGGGCAGCAAGGCATGTATTGTATTGTTGACATCGAGGATAAAAAGATCTGGTTTATATCATATTGCATGAGTTTATCCCTCTACGTCATGTCATCTGTCTTAATGTGTTACTCTGTTCTTTATGAACTTAATACTCTACATGCAGGTAGGAGTCGGTCAATGTGTGGAGTAATAGTAGTAGATGCAGACAGGAGTTGGTCTACTTTTCACGGACGTGATGCCTACATACATGATCATGCCTAGATAATCTCATAACTATGAACTTTTTTATCAATTGCTCGATAGTAATTTGTTCACCCACCGTAATACTTATGCTATCTTGAGAGAAGCCACTAGTGAAACCTATGGCCCCCGGGTCTATCTTTTATCATATAAGTTTACAATCTACTTTTATTTGCATCTTTACTCTTCCAATCTATATCACGAAAATACCAAAAATATCTATCTTATCATATTATCTCTATCAGATCTCACTTTCGCAAGTGGCTGTGAAGGGATTGACAACCCCTTTATTGCGTTGGTTGCGAGGTTCTTGTTTGTTTGTGTAGGTGCGTGGGACTTTTGAGGAGCCTCCTACTGGATTGATACCTTGGTTCTCAAAAACTGAGGGAAATACTTACGCTACTTTGCTGCATCACCCTTTCCTCTTCAAGAAAAACCAACGCAAGCTCAAGACGTAGCAACGGTGGACTAGATGGCGACAAAGACGATGGCAACGCGGGTGTCCCCATTCCGCGCCTAGCTCTGCCTCGACCGCCTTGCTGACCGCGGACCCGTCCGGCACCTCCGCCTCGAGCGTGGCCTTCACCTTGGGCGTCCGGATTTTCCTTAACCACCACGGCTCTCTGGCGAGAGCAAGACATAGTCGCCTCCGCAGAGGGACGGCCACGACCGCGCCCTCTCGCCATGACAAGGGAAGGAAAGAGACCAGACTGGGAGAAGACGGGTGCGGGAAGACCTGTCCCTCTCCTCTTTTTATAGGGAGACGAGGCTGAGTGAGCCTGAAGGCGATTGCCCCAATCAACCAATCCAGTCGCCGGGGCGCAAGAAGACAGGACCGACCCACTGCTCCAATCGGCGGCGCCCGGCCCCCCGCCCCAGAATTAAAGCCCGTACCCTCTGTGTCCACCGCCCGCCCTTCCCAAGGCATGGAGGACATGTGGCGAGCGAGCCAGGATTCAGATGGCAAGTGGAATGGCCGTTTCACGCCCCATGATCATGGGGTGCGGGTGCCATAATGGCCACGACACGAGTCCACCTAGTAAATGAGCCGCGCCCCTGCGGCTTCCTTTGTTTTTATGGGGAGGACGCAGACCGCCTCTTTACTATTTAACCGCGGGGTGACGCAAGCATGTTGCGGTCACCCCACACACGCCCCCCACGTCACGCATTCGACGCGGGTCGTGGGGAAGCGCAACTGGCGATGGAATTACTGCGATAAAACTCTTCCACGCATGCCGCGCACCGTTCTGGGCCTAGCCCAACAACACATCGTGCTTATGTGTGGCCCAGGCCCGGGGGCTCCTATCGGTGTACAAAAGTAGGAGCCCTCTTTGTACCCCTTTACTTGTGCACGGGCAGTCAGAGCCGCACCTCTGGCCATGCTTAGCGGGGCAGAGGAAGGAAGCAAATACAAGACTACCGAAGCAGCGCTCAAACCAGGGGCGCAGAAGGTAAAGCGACAAGATGTGCTTCCCCCAGCAAGACCCTTGGCGGGGCAACCTACGCAGCCCCGACAAGAGCCTCGCCGGGGTAACTTACCCGACACCAGCAAGGCTACCACCCTTGAGCCTGAGAGTTCCGACACCATCGACAACATTGGAACCAAAGCTCGGGAGGGGGCCTGCATAGTGGCATGCAGATCTTTGTGAAGACAAAGGGCCTGCGAGGCCTAGATGGGAACCAGAAGACAAAACAACAACGAGGCTCCTTGCCGGGGATGCCCACGAGGCCCCGGCAAGACTCTTGCCGAGGGCGCTCGCAAGGCCCCGACAAGACCCTTGCCGGGAATATTAGCAAGACCACAGCAAGGCTTTGCCGCCCCGTCGCCGACCCAGCTCAGCGACCGACCCACCAACCAAGCAACTACCCACATGGCAGTACGTGGCTCCTAAGCCAACCAGTCAAGCACCTGCGTGGTGGCATGCAGATCTTCGTGAAGACCCTGCCACCACACCAGCTCAGCAGCCTGCCAGCTTACATGGCGGTGCACGCCTCGTTGGCCTGGACGTGTGTCGAAGCAAGGCGAAGCGGCGACGAATGGGACGGGCTTCGTTGCCATCCCTGATAAAGCAAGAGGACACCTAAGTAGCGCATTTAATGCGTTTTGTCCTGTGATGTCAGGCGATAAGCTTGTACACTGTACACCTTTCCACCTCCTGTGTGCCACTGTGGCGACCCCGTTTTTTCTATAAAAGGAGGCCCGAGGCGTAGGGGAGGGGGATTCGGATCTTATGGACTATGCATGCGCCGTAGCTAGTTCAAGAACTCAAGAACACTTAAATATACACAAAAGCAGGACTAGGGTATTACGCATCCTCACGGCTCGAACCTGGATAAACGATCTTTGTGCTGACTCCTAGACCCGCTCTTTCCACAGCCTCGGGCCCGCCGACCGTAGTAGGGATTTCAGTGATCCCATAGGAGTCGTTTTCCACTGACAGTCCGGATCAACCCACGGAGAACCTCCTGCATCTTTCGTTTCTCCATTTGACTACCCGTTGACCCGTAGCCATCCGATCTCGATCGGATAATCCAAAACTCCTTCGTTTCACTATATATAGACCAAACCACACCTAATTTGGACAAACCCTTGAAATTAGGAGGCTTGTCCCATCCCTCTACCGCCGCAGCCCACTGTCTCCTCCTCCTTGGGATCTCCTCTTGATCCTCCACCCACTCTCCCTCGGATTTCCCAGCGAGCCAACCACCACAGGGCAGCCAATCCCGAGCGCCGCCCTCGCCCTCGAGCTCCAACGGAATAGCGCCCCTGGATCCTCTGCTTCGAGCACCTCCATGGAGCCAAGCTCCCACAACCGCGCCCTCCTCCGCCTCGTCCCCAAGCTCCTGAGCGTCATCGCTCCCGTCCACCACGTCGTCGGAACCAGCGCCTTCGCGAGCGCTCGCTTGCTCACGCAGGAGCACACGCAGCGGCAAGGCCTCCTCCCGCCGACGTTCTTCACCACCGGACCCAGGCCAGCACCAGCTTGGTCCTGCCTTCCCTCCCCATCACTTCATTTGCTCCTGAGTCCCAAGCCTCCTCTCGTCCAGGAGTGCGAGCCCCTCGCAACCGGCCGGCGACCTCACCGAAGAACCTCCTCCAGACCCCTCGCGCGCCCTGTCCTCGTCTGCCCTGCCTCGGTTCCTCTTCTCCCTTCCCTTCTTCCTCCTCCATCTCTCTCTCTTACCTGCAGTCTCTCTCCTTGTCCCGGACGCAAGTCGACCTCGCCGCCGTTCTGCTACCTCCGCCACCTGGATCCCCCTTCCCATGCCCGGATCTGGCCTTGCCTGCATCCGCCTCGCCAGAGCTCCAGCCACGTCGTGCCGCCGCCGTTGACCATCGTCTGCATCGCCCATGCCGCTGCTCCCCTCCCTCTCCACCAACTGGGCCTCAGCCCATGGTGAGCCACCGCTGCGCCCACACCCTTCCACTGTTGGCCCAAGTGCAGATTTGGCCCGTGACTATTATTTTCTGCTATCTGCGAATTTAGGTTTTTTCCAGGAGATTACTGTTTTACAGAAGCCCTCATGCTTCATACATTTAAAAACTCACAAACCGTGCATCATATGTAAAAACTTTATATATGAAAAATGCTTAGATTTTCGTATAGTTTCATAATATCAAACTTTCATCCATGTTTGAAATGTTTAACTTGCTGTTTGTTTAAGTTTGCATAATGACATGTTAAAATGGTTTATTTCATAACTAAATAACCGTAGCTCGGTTTTAAATAAACTTTATATGTAAATGAGGTAGACAAATGCATAGATTAACATGGTGCACTTATTTTGCATGTTTAACAACTATAAAATATGGTTTATGGCAGAACAGTACCAAATCCAAAATATGCATATGAGGTTTTTCCGGAATTGTTGTTTGTTTTTCCGGCCTCATTTAAACTTGCCTAAATAATTAGTATACTTATGCTTCACCTCTTGCCATGTTAACCAACATTTAGTATTGATGGGTAGCAAAAACGGGAGTGAACTAAATAATTGAATGTGGTGTTTCATCAATATGCAACCCGTTGCATATTGATCTCCACTTAAAGTGTAGTATTGTTTGTTGCATTTTGCCATGCCATGCCTATTTAAACCGGACATGCATCATACTTGTTTGTGCATCATGCCATGATTATGCTTGTGTTTTTATCATGTTGTTTGCTTATTTCCGGTGTTGTTCCTTAGTTTCGGTAACGTTGTGGATTGTGAGGATTCGTTCGTCTATGCCCGTTTGTCTTCTTCATGGACTCGATCTTCTTCCTAGCGGGATGTCAGGAAAGATGACCGTCACCTTGGACCTCACTACTATCATTGCTATGCTATTTGTCTCGATGCTATCGCTATGTCGTGCTTCCTACCACTTGTTTATCAATCCTCCAAATATGCCATGAAACAACCTCTAACCTTTTCCACCATCCTAGCAAACCGTTGTTTGGCTATTTTACCGCTTTGCTCAGCCCCTCTTATTACAGGTGCAGTTGCAGGTTGTTCTATGTTGGAACATGGATATCTTGGAATATCACAATATCTCTTATATTTAATTAACGCACATATATCCTTGGTAAAAGGGTGGAAGGCTCGGCCTTATGCCTGATGTTTTGTTCCACTCTTTCCGCCCTAGTTTTCGTCATACCGGTGTTATGTTCCTTGATTTTGCGTCCCTAACACGGTGAGGGTTTATGGGCCCCTCTTGACAGTTCGCTTTGAATAAAACTCTTCCAGCAAGGCCCAACATTGGTTTTAACATTTGCCTACATAATAATATTGAATTAAGTAATTAATTGGCATAGGGGGTCGCGTCCCTGAGGTTCCTTAATTCAACATAATACAGGGGGGCCAGTGTGATGGTGTTGGTCCCAAACGGGTAGACTGCGGGGCCACCACGGGGCAACCCAAGGATCTGGTTTTACTCATAGGATGTCCCATCCGGACGTGACCTGAGACGAGGTACGCGCGGCTACTATTAGGGTGTCGGCACACCGGGAGGTCTTGCTGGATTTTTTTACCATTGTCGAAATGTCTTGTGCACTGGGACCCCGAGTCTGATCGGATGTCCCACGATGGAGGATTGTCTCCCCGGATTGTGAGCTTGTCATGGGCTAAGTTGGGACACCCCTGCATGGTTTAAACTTTCGAGAGCCGTGATCGCGGTTATGTGGCAGATGAGAATTTTTAATGTCCAGTTGTAGAGAACTTGACACGAGATTCGAAATAAAATACACCAACCGCGAGTGTAACCGTGATCGTTTCTTTTCGAGTAAGGTCGAGACAAGAACACGGTGGGGTTATGTTTGAATGTAAGTAGTTTAGGATCACCTAGTGATCATTACTAGTTTGCGAGCGATTGCGTAGATTCTCATCTTATTCTTGTACTCGTAAGTTAGCCACCATAAAATGCTTAGTCGCTCGCTGCAACCTCACCACTTATCCATTCCATACCCATTAAGCTTTGATAGTCTTGATACCCATGGTAATGGGATTACTGAGTCCTCGTGGCTCACAGATTACTACAACAACAGTTGTAGGTACAGGTAATGCGATGATCTAATGTGAGTGCAATGCTTACTTGTTTGGAGTTCTTCTTTGATCAAGGGATTTAGGTTCCAGGTTGGGAGCCTGGGCTAGCAGGGTGGGTATCGTTCTTCTTTTTTTGTTTGATTTCATTCGTAGTCGGATCCTGCTCTTCTGTATGATGATTGCTATGTATTGATGAACTGTTATATTAATGTTGTAGCTTGTGGCAAGTGTAAGACTTTATCTTGTATTGTCATCTATTCAATACATGGTATGTTGTAATGATATCCACCTTACTACGCGCTTGAAATGCGATTGTGCCCTAATCATGAATTCATCACGTGATTGGGATAGAATCGCATCTTGGGCCCTACAGCAACTCCGTTGCATATTGAGCCCCACTTAATTTGTAGAATTGTTTGTTGCACTTTTCCATACCATGAATCATTAAATCGGGCATGCATCATCCTTGGTTGTGCATCATGCCATGTTTATGTGATGGTTGTTTATCATGTTGTTTGCTTCTTTTCGGTTGTAGTACTTCTCGATAGTTCCGATTACGTTGCGATTGTGAGGATCCGTTTGACTATGTTGGTTCGTCTAATTCATGGATTCAGTCTTCTTCCTAGCGGGATTTCAGGCAAAACGCTCATTATCCTAGATACCACTACTATCTTTGCTTTGCTAGTTGTCTCGATGCTATCGCTATGTCGCGCTACCTACCACTTGTTTATTAAGCCTCCCAAATTACCATGATAAGCCTCTAATCTTTTTCCACCTTCCTATCAAACCGTTGTTGGCTATGTTACCGCTTTGCTCAGCCCCTCTTATAGCGTTGCTAGTTGCAGGTTGTTCCATGTTGGGACAAGTGTATCATAGGATATCACAATATCTCCTATTTCATTAATGCATTTATATACTTGGTAAAGGGTGAAAGGTTTGAACGTTTGCCTGGTGCTTTGTTCCACTCTTGCCGCCATAATTTCCTTCATACCGGTGTTATGTTCCTTGATTTTATGTTCTTAACATGGTCGGGGTTTATGGGCCCCCTTAACAGTTCATTTTGAATAAAACACTTCTAGCAAGGCCTAAATTTGGTTTTACCATTTGCGTAATAACAACTAAAACTTGCATAAGGACTTTTCGGACCTCGAGGACTTAATTAACAACCCGGGCCAGTGCTCCTCATGAGTTTTCGGTTGCCGTACGTAGTGTTCATCCAATCGTGGCCTGAGACAAGATACGTGTGGCTACTATCAGGGTGTCGGCACGTTGGGAGGTCTTGCTGGTTTCGTTTTATCATTGTCAAAATGTCTTGTGAACCGGGATTCCGAGTTTGATCGGGTTGTTTCAAAATGGAGGATTTCCCTCCATGGATCATGAGAGTTTGTGATGGACTAATTTGGGACACCCCTGCAGGGTTTAATATTTCCAAAAGTCGTGCCCGCGGTTATGTGGCAGATGGGAATTTTTAATATCCGGTTGTAGAGAGCATGACACCAGCTCTGAATTAAAATGCACCAACCGTGTGTGTAGCCGTGATCGTCTCTTTTCGAGAAAGTTCATGAAGAGAACACAGTGGGGTTATGTATGACTAAGTAGTTCAGGATCACTTCTTATCATTACTAGTTTGCGACAGTGGTGCGTAGTTTCTCTTCTTATTCTTGAACTCGTAAGTTAGCCAAGCTCACCACTTATCCATTTCAAACCCATTAAGTTTTGCTAGTCTTGATACCCGATGGTAATGGGATTGCTGAGTCCTCGTGGCTCACAGATTACTACAACAACAGTTGCAGGTATAGGTAATGTGATGTTCTGACATGAGAGCGATGCTTGCTTGTTTTGGAGTTCTTCTACTTCTTCTCCTTCGATCAAGGGATAGGTTCCGGGTCGGGATCCTGGGATTAGCAGGGTGGATGTCATTCTTATTTTTCATTTGATTTCATCCATAGTCGGATCCTGCTCTTCCGTATGATGTATCCATGTATTCATGTTGTAGCTGGTGGCGAGTGTAAGCCTTTATCTTGTATTCTCATCTATTCAATACATGGTATGTTGTAATGATATCCACCTTGTTATGCACTGGAAATGTGGTTGTGCCCTAATCATGAGTTCATCACGTGATTGGGATAGAATCGTATCTTGGGCGCTACAAGTTGGTATCAGAGCCTTATCGACCGAAGGAGCCCCCTTGATTGATCGATTGTTGTCCTTGTTGAGTCTAGAAAAAACTATTTGAGTCTAGTTATATCGGAGAGTACGAATTCTTTTCACTCTTTATCCCCTTCATTGCTCTAGTGAGGAATCGTGACGTAGGTGTTTTTGTTTCACTCAATTTTTTAGGATCAAGCGGGTATTGTTGGAATCGTTGTGATATCGATGTGATGGGAATTCTGTCTTGGTGCCTCCTGACATTTAGGGGTTGTGGCAGTGTCCCGGGGAGTTCAGCTCCAAGGTGTTTTCGTCACAGTGCTTATCGTTTCAGTTTCGGAATACCAGAGGACGCCGACAATGAAAACACTTCTATACTCTTTGTGATGAGAGTAGTTTGGCACAACCCAGTACTGGGAGAGTGACCAGATGTATTGCCACAGCTAGTATAGCGGATGTTTTTCAAAGGCCTGAGGTACATGATTTCCGAGGTTTTCTTGGTTATGTGTTGACGAATGGATACAGTTGGAGTGTAGGATTTGTTAGTTGTGTGCGATATTTGTGCCTCCCTGTATCCCTAACACCAGATTGCATAACCAGAAAGTTTTGGGAGTTTATAGGTGGGAATTCAAGTTGTTACCTAGAATATCTTTCCGATAGATACATGATATGGGATTGGGTAAATCTCTATCATATGTTTGTTCTGGCTTATTTTGCAAGCCAATCCTTGGTTTTCTTTTGATTGTGGTATTTGAGTTGCTTCATTGTAAAGTGTTGATTCCATACCTTTCCTAATCAGTGTTCTCATATTTCTATGGGAGTGCTAATCTTCTTGATCATCAAGATTGTCATCTCAATTTTTTTCCAACTGGTGTGCTTCTCGTCAAGATAATTCAATCCTCTTTTCATTTGCAAAAGCAATTCTCAGTTTTCTCAGTGATGTTCATTACATTCGTCCTAAATTGTCTTATTTTCCCCACCCACCCACCCTTTTCTTCATGGACTCATATTTCTTAACCAAGTATCCATTTTATTGATGTGAATTCTCTTCATTTTTTTCCTTCAATGTTCTCACCCGGTGATTCTCATGAAGATGCTCAAGAGCTCTAAGTTTATCATTCTTCATTCTCTTTTCTTCTCCAGTGGACTAAATTCGAGCTTCAATATTGATCATATCTCTTCCTTTTGTTTCACATATTTTCCCATTTGCAATTTCTTATCCAAGTCTCTCTTATTTATTCACCTCTCTCTATTCATATCCGAAGTGCCGAAGATGTCTTAGAAGATTCAAGTTTCCATTCTTAACCCTTTCAAGCTATTTTGAGGTTCTTACCTTATCCAAGCCATTTAAATCAACCGGTGCAAATCTCTCTTTCAAGCAATCATTTCCAACGGTTTTTTCTTTTGAGTGGACCCATAACCCATAGGTCTTTTTCTAGGATCTTACCCGGCTCTTCTAATTCTTCCGGAGCTATTCTCAAATTCTTTTCAAAGTTTGATGTATGAATGAATTTCATCAGCCAGATGCCTTCTTCAAGATTGCTTTCAAATTATTTTCTTCTTTGGCTCAACCTTTTCTCTCTTTTTTCGTTCTTTTGGAGTGTCTCAGCAATTTTGGTGGTGTTCTCGTCGTCATTCTCAGCTTTGAATACCGAAGAAGAATTTCTCCTAAATCCTGGCCCGTTCTCTTGAAGATTCATGGTTCTAACTTCATGCCATCCTCATAATTGTTTTCGTTTGTGAGAATTATTTCGATAACCATCCAAAAAAATTCAGGAGCTGTTCTCATTTCTATATCATTCGGAGGCCATCCTTTTAGAAGATTTCTTCGTTCTAAGTTTTCAGCTCTCGTTCTCCAAATCTTACCGGTGCATCGTTCAATTATTCTCTATTCAGCTCGTGATCTCTTCATTCTCTTGTATCCATATTCCCTCAAGTGTCTTTGTTTGTGTTATAATTCTTCCAAGTGGTGCATTACCTTTTCTTCATTCCTTTTCAATTCATACAGTGGTTCATACAAGATTCCTCTTCCTTTGTTATCATATTATTTCATTCGTTCTTTCCAATCCTACCGGTAGTTCGTTGAAGACCTTCCTCAAGTTTACGTTATATCTCTCTTCAATCTTTTTCAAGAAGAATAAGTAGTATGCCAAATCTGTTGCTTGTCATCAATTTAAATTGGTGAAGGGTAAACATGACATAATTCTTATTCGTGTTTCCTCGAGGTGATTCAATCCCTTCGTCCTGAGTTTGTTCATGTTGAAAAATTCCCATTTCCATGTTGTTCATCTTCTCTTTTTCTGGATTTCCAAGTTGTATCGGTTATCTCATCACGAGCTCCATCTATATTTTTTTCAACCTTCACTTCCTTCCTACCATTTCTTTTCTTACCGGAGTCCTTCTAGAGTTTTCTTCATGGTGGTTTGTTAAGGATTTAATTCATTCTTCAAGTGTTCATCAAGATTCTTGTAGGAGGAGCTCAAGTATTCTTCTTCTTGCATTCCGAAGTGCAATTCATTCTCCGTTATCTTTTGAAGTGGAGGTTTGCATCTCTTCCTTCCTCTCAACTAATTAATCATTCAGTAGTGGCAGGTTGAACCTCAAAATTTTGAGATGTTTTTCCATAAGCCCACAACAAGCTTGTTCTTTCGTTGTTGATTTTCCAACAACTCCATTCAATCCTTCTCTGCAAGGTTGCTTTCCAAGTTCATTTGTGGTAGGAGTTGGCATTTTCTTCCTTTCGTTCTAGAGGCATGGTAATGTTGCTCTCTTGACAAACCATCTCGTTTTTGTCAAGATCATGTTCCTTTTCTTGCTTATCCATTCAGCAGGAGCATTCTGTCCTCTGTTCAAGTTCTTTTCATCTTATCAATTCTTGCCTCTCTTTTCAGCTGGAGTGTTTTCTACTTCGTTCATCTCTGTTGTATTCTTTCTTTCAACTTGTTCAACCTCTCAAGGTTCGTGATTTCACTCGTTTGTCAAAGAAGCAACTTAGTTACCTCTTCTCTTCCTCTTCCACTTGTCATCCTTAGATCTCGGGAGGAGATCTCTTGTAAGTGGGGGAGTGTTGTGACGACCCGAGACCGATGCTCCAGAAGCCTTCCAGTTATTTCATTGTTTCCATGTGTTTCATTTGTTTGTTGCATTCATCATGGCTTCGTCCGCATTGCATCCGCATGGCTTCATAAAACTTGCATCCATTCGTAGTGCCGCTTCTCGTTTGTCTCTGTTGGACTTTCTCAGACCCTTTCAACCTGGATCTTCGTTTTCTCTCTTGCCTAAGCCGGAGTCTCTCTGCACAATGCACATACCCCTCGCTTGCTCGTTCAAAACTTCCCTGAACCCGACCCGGGCAGTTGTTACTGATGGGTTCGGGTCATCCCAAACATCCCTAGAACATCATCAGTTTCTCATTTGACCTTCCTGGCCTACTTATGTTGACCGTCTGATCAAAATCGAATGATCCAAACTCCCCTCCTCTCCCTATATATAGACCACCTACCTACCTGCCTAATCCTAAAACCTAGGAAGTTGTCCCATCCTCCAAATTCCTGTTCTGCTGCCATCCTCTCACCTTCTTCCTCTAGATCCTCCTAGATCCCATCGCGCCAACCACCATCCAGATCCAATCCAGTCCGCAGCTCCCCTTCTCCACCCTTAGAGCAGATTTCCCGCAAAAGAGATCCGTAAGGCACGGGTGGAAAAGTAGAAGTTCAAATTGCCATGTGATATCGTAGAGAGTACCTCATCCTAGGAACAAGACCAGTGCATACCAAGGATTTTCCATTCGATGTCTTCTAAATTTAGCACAGGAGACTTCACCGGAAATTCGTTTATAGACTTGCCATCAAAGTGTTATTTCCTCAGGTAACACCGATACTGATGAAATGCTTCCTTGAAAAGCGCAAGCAAGCTTTGCTTGTCATGACTATCCATATTGACCCTCGCCTATGAAATGATTGATATAGTTGACTAGAGAGGGGGCGGGGGGTTGAATAGGCAACTAACAATTTTTATCTTTTCTTTACCAAATTAAACTTTGCATCAAAGTAGGTTGTATAGATATGCAACTAGGCGAGCAACCTATATGATGCAACAACAACAAGCACACAAGCAAGCAAGGATACAACACAATATAAGCTTGCACAAGTAAAGGTGAGAGATAACCAAGAGTGGAGTCGGTGGAGACGAGGATGTGTTACCGAAGTTCCTTCCCTTTGAGAGGAAGTACATCTCCGTTGGAGCGGTGTGGAGGCACAATGCTCCCCAATAAGCCACTAGGGCCATCGTATTCTCCTCACGCCCTCACACAATGCGAGATGCCGTGATTCGACTATTTGTGCCCTTGGAAGCAGCGACCGAACCTTTACAAACAAGGTTGGGGCAATCTCCACAACTTAATTGAAGGCTCCCAATGACACCATGAAGCTTCACTACAATGGAATATGGCTCCACTATGACCTCAACCGTCTAGGGTTCTCAAACACCCAAGAGTAACTAGATCCGCAAGGTATTAGTGGGGGGAATCAAATTTCTCTCGGTGGAAGTGTAGATCGGGGCCTTCTCAACCAATCCCTAGAGAATCAACAAGTTTGATTTGCTAGGGAGAGAGATCAGGCGGAAATGGAGCTTGGAGCAACAATGGAGCTTAGGGATGGAAGAGGTGGTCAACTTGGAGAAGAAGACCCCCTTATATAGTGAGAGGAAACACCCAACCGTTATCCACTTATTCAGCCGCGACTGCGGTACTACCACACCAACCTGAGGTACTACCGCAAGGCCTTGTGGTAGTAATGCTAGGCTGTGTGGTACTACCGCTCCTGCGGCAGAGACCAGACGAGGCCCTATTGCGTTGACGCAACAAGTGGTAGAACCACCGGAGCAGTACTACCGCGCGCCCTTGCGATACTACCACAAGGCAGGGTTTTTCTAGGCCGGGAAGGCACGGACTAATAAAATTACATCCGTGGATACTTCCACTAAGTTTTGATCTGTGCAAAAATCCGACACGGTACTACCGCATCCAGAGAACGGTACTACAGCATAGGGCGCGGATGTAAAAAATTGCATCCGCCCCTACTTTCACGCGTGTTACTGTGCTGGGCAAGAGGCCACAGTACTACCACGCCCGAGGAGCAGTACTACCACATAGCACGGTACTACCGCGTCCCTGGCTGGTACTACCATGGGCCACTGCGGTACTACTGCTACCTTGAGCAGGACTACCGCATGCCACAACACAATACCACTTGGAGTCCTTCAGGTTGCAAAGACAAGGATAACCGGTCAGTGCTCCAAAGAAGGAAAGGAAAGGAGGTGCAAAGGAACAGATGTGTACGTGTTGATTCCACCCTAACCTTTTCGAAGCGGACTCCCTCTTAATAGTATAGCTTTCCTACGACTCAAATCCACCGAAAAGAAACATAGAGAAACGCCGTCTTCACTAGGCTCCAAGGGGCACCGAATCATCTTGTGCCTAGACATGAGATATCTGAAATGCTCATTGCACACGATTAGTCTGCAAATGCATTGTCATCAATCACCAAAACCACGTAGGGTGAAATATGCCCTTACAATCTCCCCCTTTTTGGTGGGTTGATGACAATATGGGAAGATAAAGATACAAAACTGAACATAGGCAAACCCATCATCTACAAAATATAGATAGGCTCCCCCTAGATGTGTGCACTCTATAAATATGCTTTGGACTACACGTCACACATACTAGGATCAACACTCCCCCTATATTTTATAGACAAGGCATTCCTTGCAACAATATATAAATGACACTAAGCAAGGAGGCAAGGTAATGCATATGAGCACAAAGTAAAGGGCACAAGATAGCATTAGCTCATGAACTACTAAGCATAAAAGACAATAAGATAAACTTGAGTGCATATGTATTACACCATATGATAGTCTCCGGGATTCACACGAACACAAACGCAAAACCAACAAACTAAAGCAACATGAACAAAGGTCCAACAAAATGAAACAAAGAGAGAAAATCCTACACTCTCTCCCCCTTTGGCATCGAGGCACCAAAAAGGCAGAGAGGACACCAACGACACAGGTGGTAGCATCCTCTACAGAGATCACCAACAACGTCCTCATCGGTCTCGATAGCGGGAATGGACTCCTCCTCTGACTCGGTCCACTGATAGCCCTGCTTGGTCATCCAGTCAGCCTCATGAGTGATGCTCTTCTCTGACCCGCTCTCCACGATCTCGCCGAACATCCTCAAGATCCTCTTACCGCGCTGGCGACTCTCCTTGGAAGCAACATGGGTCCTATACTGCCCCTTGGCCTGCATGCAGAACAGGGTCTTCATCTTTGCCTTCAGCTTCTTAGCCCAAGAGGGCTCAGTAGTTGGAGGAGCATACCCAGCAAATCTATCCTCAGCCTCCTCCTCCTAAACCTCATCCTCATCAACATCCATCCTAGCAGCCTCAGCCTCAGCCCTGGTAGTGGTATTGGCCCACTTGTTATTCTGACGCAGCTTGATAGGCTCGTGGCGAACCCAGTTTGGAGCAGAAAAGTCCTCCTCCGTATAGAGCTTCTCACAAGTCTTTGAGATCAAGAGGTGCAGGTATGGACCATAGATGGGCACTTTGCGATTGTAGACCGCAAATCGGAGCTCAATCCACATGATATGAGAGATGTCCAGAGGTTGGGTAGCATGATGAGGCACCTCCTCACACAGAAGCAACATATCCATGAGATAAGCATGCACCTTTCCTTGTCACCAATGCGCGGAAAGAGAGTGTTCCGGAAGATCCGGTGCATGACATCGAGGAAAGGGTTGAGCACCCAAGATTGCTTGCCAATGGTAACTTATTCTCCACAAGGAACAGTTGAAGCTTGTTCTTGTTGGCGGACTCTGAGTTGCCGTGAGGGCGGGCACCAACGGGCACATCGAGCCCCTCATCACGAACATGCAGCATCTCCATGAATTCCTTCCATTTGGTAGACATCCTCTTCCCATTGGTCATCCAAGTCATAGTGCGCTCCCCATCCGTGTGGATGTGGAAGGAAGCAAAGAACTGAGCCACGATCTCTGGGTCAAAGTCCATGTGGAACGTTTTGAAGTCTTCAATGCCAAACTGCTCCACCAAGTCCAGTGCTTCACCAAAGTAAGCCCGGTCCTTCCTCAGATGAGCCGTATCAATCCACTGCATTGGAACATAGATGTTGTGCTTGGACTTGATCACATCAATGTAGATGAGATTCTGCTGCTTGGTCCAGAATAACTCATTTCCTCTGACATTCTCACGAGGGTTCACATAGGGTTTAATCCTCCTTCGAATGATGAACTCGTACTGAGGCATCTCGTCCATGCCAAAAGTCGTCTCCTTGATCTTGTTGGCGGTCTTCTTGACATTGCATTGTTGGGCATTGGAGCCCTCTAGTGCTTCTTGATTGTGGAGCCGCTTAGCGCTCGTGTCGCGGCTAGGATTCGAGCGACGGACATTGGAACCACCATCTATGACACACAACAAAAAATACACGAGAAGAACGAGAAGGGTCATTGCAAAAACCAAGGCCAAAACAAGTGAAACAAGTAGAAATAAGATTGGGTAGTCACAACAAGGTAGCTTAGATGTCAATGGTAGTACCTCACCACGAGGCGGACGTAAAAATTTACACCTGCTCTAGCCGCGGTAGTACTGTGCCAGGATGGCACGGTAGTACCATGCCTAGAGCGGAAGTAAATTTTTTACTTCCGCGTGCCGAGCGGTAGTACTGCTCTAGAGGAGCGGTAGTACCGTACAAGGTGGATCTAGCCAGAGCGGTAGTACCGCATGGGAGGTGTGGTAGTACTGCATGTATTTAAATCTGGAAAGAACGGATCTAGGCACATCCGCAAAATTGGATCGCTACTACGATTGATCAAAATTACCGTGTTGCAACATACCAAATAACATCTCTACAGCAATAGCACTATCCCACACCCTCCTCTTGCAATGACTTAGCCAAAAATTTGAAGAACAACATGCATCTCCCCAAAACCTAGAAGCAAAACTACAAGGCAAAGAGAGAAGGACTAGGGGAGAAACCTTGTTCCATGGCAAGAGGGCAAGGTGGGGATCGATCACATCGGTCGAAATGCGAGGAGAGCGGTTGGAGACGAAGATCTGGCGAGGTCCTCTGGCACCGTTCTTGGGAAAGAGAGAGAGACGAAGTGGGGAAAACGAGTTGAATGGGTATGGGGGAGTTGGAACTCCCCCTGCCCGCTCTTGACCCCCACTCGCTCACGACGGCGTGGTAGTACCGTGGGTCATCGCAGTAGTACCGCCCGGGCAGAAGTACCGCACACATGGCGGTAGTACCGCTTTTCCAGCGGCAGTAAAAAATTACTACCGCGATGGAAGCGGTAGTACCGTGTTGCGGGTGCACCTGTGTGCGCACAGGGCAACCCATATCATGCGGTAGTACCGTGGCTTGCCACAGTAGTACCGTGAACCCAAGAAAGTGCATGTTTCGACAAAACAGAGAAACACGACCTTTGCAAAGCAACCTTCAAGCGACCAGACACGCAAACGAGCACACCCACGAGGCAGCTCAAACACAAACACGACACAACAACAAGGCAAAAGATAATGAGGAACAAGCATGAACCAAAACCTCTCTAGAGGAGAGGGCGGTGGCTGAAGCCACCTATGTTTGAGTCAATTGGTATGGCACCACGAAGAATTCTCCTTGGGCCCATGACCAAAACTCGTCTTTGAAGCACAAGTACCATCAAGAATGGCTAATGTGAAAGAGTTGATCAATTTATGCATAATGGGGGGGGGGGGAGGAGAGTTCATTGATAGAACAACACTCCCCCTATGTCCATGCCTAGACCTAAACAAGATATCAAGATGAGTATGGTGGGATGTGCAAGGGTTCAAGCCACATTGCTCGAATTAATGATATTTAGCTCATGCCTTAACACGCGAAATCTTGCTTCATCCAAGGGCTTCGTGAAAATATCTGCAAGGTTATCATGAGTGTTGACATATTTGAGCTGGATCTCCCCTCGCCTAATGTGATCCCGGATGAAGTGATACCGAATATCAATCTGCTTCGTCTTGAAGTGTTGCACCGGGTTGAGAGAGATCTCGATGGCACTTTCGTTGTCACACAAAGGAGGCACTTTGTCACAAGTGACACCGTAATCCTGTAAAGTTTGCCTCATCCATAGAAGTTGAGCACAACAACTACCGACGACCACATTCTCTGCTTCGGTGAAAGAGAGATACACGCAACTTTGCTTCGAAGACCAACTCGCCAAAGAGCAACCAAGAAATTGGCACCCTCTGGAGGTTGACTTCCTATCCACTCTGTCTCCCTCCCAATCCAAGTCTGAATATCCCAAAAGGTTGAAGTTGGCTCCTCTTGGGTACCATAAGCCATAGTTTGGGGTATGAGCCAAATAACGAAAGATTCGCTTAACCGCCACATAGTGGCTTTCCTTAGGTGCGGCTTGAAACCGTGCACAAATTCCCACACTCAACATGATATATGGTCTAGATGCACAAAGGTAAAGCAAGGAGCCAATCATGGAACGATATACCTTTTGATCCACTGCATTGGAGTGGAAGCCGGCTTGACATCACTTAGCTTGAATCTCTTGAGCATGTCTTGAGTGTATTTGGATTGGTTGATGAAGGTTCCTTCTCTTCTTTGCTTGATTTCAAACTCGAGAAAGAACTTTAACTCTCCCATCATGCACATCTTGAACTTTGAGGTCATGAGAGCGGCAAATTCCACATTGAAACCTTTGTTAGGGGAACCAAAGATAATATCATCAACATATAGTTTGCATACAAACAACTCCCCTTTGACCTTCTTAGTAAAAAGAGTGGGGTCGGTTTTCCCAATTTCAAACCCATGATCTTGCAACAACTCGGTAAGGTGCTCATACCACGCACGCGGGGCTTGTTTAAGGCCATAGAGTGCCTTATCGAGTTGGTACACATGATTGGGGAACTCGGGATCCTCACACCCCGGGGGTTGTTTGACATACACCAACTCATTAATAAGACCATTAAGAAAAGCACTCTTCACGTCCATTTGTTGCAACTTGAAGTTATGATGAGAAGCATAAGCAATCAACAAACGAATAGATTCAAAGCGAGCAACGGGAGCAAAGGTTTCACCGTAGTCGATACCCTTGACTTGGGAGTAGCCTTGTGCTACCAAACGAGCCTTGTTGCAAACGATAATTCCATGAGCATCTTGCTTGTTCTTGAATATCCACTTGGTTCCAATGACATTATGGTTCCCCGTAGGCCTTGGCACCAATCTCCACGCCTTTTTGTGCTCGAAGTTGTTGAGTTCTTCATGGATAGCATTGAGCCAATCCGAATCCTCAAGCGCCTCATAGACCTTTTGGGTTTCAACACGAGGAACAAACACGTGATGTTCACAATAGTTTGCTAATTTTCTACTAGTGCTTACCCCTTTTCTCAAACTTCCAAGCACATTCTTCATAAGATGATCTTTGGTAGTGAGCTTGGAAGAAATCTCGGCGGCACGACGCTCCAATTCCTCCTCAAGAGATAGTTGAGGAGCGGAAACTTGATCATCTTGAGTGTCGTCATGAGCTTGTACTTGATCTTGAGCTTGCTCTTCATCTTGAACTTGCTCGGGAGGGAGAACTTGACCTTGGGCATCACTTGGTAGTTCCCCACCATCTTGAGATTGATCTTGCCCATGATCTTGTTCACTTGGTTGAGGGCCTTCACTTTGTTCTTCAGAGGCGTGCGGGTCTTGTCACTACAAAAAAAGACACATCTGTGACATTTTGGGCCGAACAAATTTTTTGTTCTATCATACATATGACACTTCTATGACGATAATTGTGACAAAACCCGGTATCATAATAGATGTGGTGGGCTCCTACTTCTATGACAAAAAATCATGACAGAAAATGGGCTTTTCATCCTGGGCGGGCCGGAGAAGCAGCTGCATGACATTCTTTGGGCCGCCCATGACGGAAAAAACAATGGTAGAAGCGAGGGCGAGGAAAATTTCGGGGAGTTCCCGGTTACGGTGGGAGGTCGGGGGCCGAGCGATGCGCATTTCTCTCGTACACGTACGCGCTTGTGTGCGAGGCGTTGGCTCTAACTGAACCCGAGCGAGGCGTTGGGCTCTAACTGAACCCGAGCGATTGCACTGCAGGCTCCGTGTTACTGAACCCGAGCGATCGATCGATGGCTGTTAACTGAACCCGATCGAGCGATTCCTTTGCTATTGCTGCTAACTGAAGCCGATCAATTGGATGAACAGTGAGAGTTGCGGGGGTGGGGGGGTTGGATGAACAAGGAGCAGTGGCGTTGCATCTGGATGAACAGGACCCCGTGGTGTGGTGGAGGGCTGGATGAACAGTAGACAGTGGAGGGGTGCCCGCGGAGGGGTGGTTGAATAGTAGCCAGTGGAGTAGCGTGCGGTGGAGGCTGGATGAACAGGAGCCCGTGGAGGCTGGAGGAGGTCGATGGTAGACCGTGGAGGCTAGAGGAGGTCGACGGTGGAGATGAACATTATCCCGTGGAGTCCTGTTTTGCGGTACGCCACACCCCTCCCGATGAACAGGACCCCCGTTTCGACTGTAGCGCTCCAACACAAGTCCATTTTGTCCGTTTGCGGTACGCCACACCCCTCTCGATCAACAGGACCCTCGTTTCGACCATAGGAGGTCCGTTTCCTCTGTTTTGCGGTATGCTACACCCCTCCCGATCAACAGGACCCCCGTTTTGACCGTAGGAGGTCCGTTTCCTCCGTTTTGCGGTACGCCACACTCCTCCCGATCAACAGGACCCCCGTTTTGACCGTAGGAGGTCCGTTTCCTCTGTTCTACGGTACGCCAGGCCTCGTTTCCATCGCCTATTCCGTCAAGCCCTCCCAATGAACACGACCACACATTCCGTTCCGACCCAGCCGGTTGGTTCCCACGCGTTCCGTTGCCTCCCGATGAACACAACGCATTCCGTTGCCTCCCCATGAACACGACGCATTCCGTTGCCTCCCCATGAACATGACAACGACACTCTTTCTCCGTTCTGACCCAGCCATGTACACGAGCCCTCGCCATACGTATGCGCGAGTAGGTGTTCGAGACCCCGCCCGTATGTACACATACGTGGCCGTATTTTCTTTCTTGCACCCTGGCCGCTGTACGTACGTGTACATGCTACGTGAACGCCTCTACTACGACACATGCACGCCTCTACATCCACCAGTATATATGTACGTACACGTTCACGACCAGAATGACAATGCTACATACACTTCGACCAGGTGTGTCCCGACTGTCTGGCATGTCCTTGCGTGCGAACATGTCGCTGGTGGGTCCCAGCAGTCAGGGGGCGAATCGATTTTTTATTTTTTTCCCGGACGCACTTCCTTGCGTGCGAAGATGTAGCTGGTGGGTCCCAGCAGTCAGGGGCGAATCTTTTTTTGCCCGGACGCACTTCCTTGCGTGCGAAGATGTAGCTGGTGGGTCCCAGCAGTCAGGGGGGCAAATATTTTTTTTGCCCGGACGCACTTCCTTGCGTGTGAAGGTGTAGCTGGTGGGTCCTAGCAGTCAGGGGAGAAACATTTTTTCATGAAATACGGTGGCCCATCCGGTGGGTCCCAGCTGTCAGGTGGAGGAATAATTATTTTGCGCGTAATAAGGAGGCACTTCCTTGCGGCCACCATGGACCTAGCTGTCAGCCTCTCCACGCACAGTACTCTTCCGATGGAAGTCGGTCGTTGACCACATTGACCATGCCGCGGCGAGAGCACCATGGTGGTGGACGATGGCAAGGCCTAGGAAGGGGACGACATGGAGCCGGGGAAGACGCATCAGTGGATGCCCATGCGAAGAGCAGTACGAGGGTTCACTGGTTCGGCTGCGGTGTGAGGCTGTCGTCGCCCCAGAATAACAGGGGGTGTGGGCGAGTAGACGGATGGCCTGGCTAGCGGTGGGAGTAGTAGGGGGCGGTGAGGCCTCCGCGTTATCACAGCCGGCCACGGGAGGCAGGAGCATGCGGCACGACCGGCGCTGCTTTGGGCAGCTGGAGAATGAAGACCAGAGGTTGAAGAAGCACTACGGCCATTGGATGGACATCGTACGGTCACTGTAGTATTGACTAAGTTGACAAAGCCCTCCATCCCCGTCAACTTAGTAGGCCCACAAGTCAGCCTGCCACTATACTGGATCCCAGCTAGCAGGGGGAGTATTCATTTTTTTGCGTAATAAGGAGGCACTTCCTTGCGTGCGAAGATATAGCGGGTGGGTCCAAGCTGTCAGCGGTGGTAACGTTTTTTTGTGAAATATAGAGGCCCTTTCAGTGGGTCCCAGATGTCAGGTGGAGGAATCATTATTTTGCATGTAATAAGGAGGCATTTCCTTGCGTGCGGCCGTGGACCCAGCTGTCAGCCTCTCCACGTACAGTCCACTTCAGATGCATGTCGGTCGTTGACCATGTTGACCAGGCCATGCCGAGAGCACCAGGGAGGTGGACGACGGCGAGGCCTAGGAAGGGAACGACACGGAGGCAGGGAAGATTCGGCAGTTGTTTCCCATGCGGAGGGGAGTACGACTGTACGACGATTTACTGGTTTGTCTGCCATTGCCGGAGAATAACAGCAGGTGTGGGTGAGTAGAGGGATGGCTAGGCCAGCGATGGGAGTACGATGGGGCGGTGAGGCCTGCGCGGCAGCACAACCGGCCACAGGGAGGAGGGAGCAGGTAGTCCCGCCAGTGCTTGTTTGAGCGGCTAGAGTAGGAAGAGCTGAGATTGAAGAAGCACGACGGTCGTTGGATGGACATTCAACAGTCACTGCTTGTGCGTCAACCTTTTTTTACGAAAGCCTCAAATCTGTGGAAAACAGCATATAGCACATCCGCTATTATTTCTAATAATTTACAGCCCATTTGCCAATTCTTAAGGTTTTTTTTAGCCCATATTCTTTTTGTTAGCATTACAGCCCATACTGTGGCCACGGTTAAAAAATTATATGAAATTTTGCATACTTCGGTGCGGTCCGAACTGTTTTTAATCCCGAAATTTTGACTCACATTCAAACTGATTTTAAAAATAAATGTATATCAATATAAAATACAACAAATTCTCCATGCATAAAAATTAATGTAATTTAAAATCTCAAAATGAAAAAAAAGATATTTGAAACTAATTGCCAGTTTGATGTGTTTTAAAAATGTATAGCCCATTTCTCATTACTGATGGGCCATTTTCTGGCCAGCCGAATGAAAGCTCTCCTCGTCTTGAAAGTTTTGCAGCCCAACAGGCCTGACAAAGCAACTTATTTGGCAAATCAAAAAAAAAACTGGGCTGTGGCCGTGGACCTAGCTGTCAGCCTCTCCACGTATAGTACTCTTCCGATGGAAGTCGTTCCTTGACCATATTGACCACGCCATGCGGAGAGCACCACGACGGTGGATGACGGCGAGGCCTAGGAAGGGGCGACGCGGAGCCGGGGAAGACACGGCAGTGGATGCCCGCATGGAGAGGAGTATGAGGGTTCACTGGTTCGGCTACGGTGTGAGGCTGCCGTCGCCGCAAGGCCTGGCCACCGGTGGGAATAGTAGGGGCGGTGAGGCCTTCACGGTAGCACAGCTGGCCACGAGAGGCAGGCGCATGCGGCACGACTGGCGCTGCTTTGGGCGGCTGGAGCAAGAAGACCAGAGGTTGAAGAAGCACTACGGCCATTGGATGGACATCGTACAGTCACTGGAGCTAGAATCGTTCATATTGACTAAGTTGACGAAGCCCTTCGTCCCCGTCAACTTAGTAGGCCCACCAGTCAGCCTCCCACCAAGGTGGGTCCCAGGTAGCCGGGGGAGTATTCATTTTTTTGTGCATAATTAGGAGGCACTTCCGGTGGGTCCGAGCTGACAGCGGGGGGAAGTTTTTTCGCGAAATACGGTGGCCCGTCCAGTGGGTCCCAGCAGTCAGGGGGAAAAGTTTTTTTTGCAAAATATTGGTGGCTCATCCGGTGGGTCCCTGAGGGAGTCCTGGATTAGGGGGTGTCCGGATGGCCGGACTATGACCTTTGGCTGGACTCCCAGACTATGAAGATACAAGATTGAAGACTTCGTCCCGTGTCCGGATAGGGACTTTCCTTGGCGTGGAAGGCAAGCTTGGCGATGCGATATGAAGATCTCCTCCCATTGTAACCGACTCTGTGTAACCCTAGCCCTCTCCGGTGTCTATATAAACCGGAGAGTTTTAGTCCGTAGGACGAACAACAATCATACCATAGGCTAGCTTCTAGGGTTTAGCCTCTCCGTTCTCGTGGTAGATCAACTCTTGTACTACCCATATCATCAATATTAATCAAGCAGGAGTAGGGTTTTACCTCCACTGAGAGGGCCCAAACCTGGGTAAAAACATCGTGTCCCTTGTCTCTTGTTACCATCCGCCTAGACGCACAGTTCGGGACCCCCTACCCGAGATCCGCCAGTTTTGACACCAACATTGGTGCTTTCATCGAGAGTTCCTCTGTGTCGTCGCCTTTAGGCCCGATGGCTTCTTTGATCGTCAACCACGACGCGGTCCAGGGTGAGACTTTTCTCCCCAGACAGATCTTCATATTCGGCGGCTTCGCACTGCGGGGCAACTCGCGTGGCCATCTGGAGCAGATCTAAAGCTACGCCCCTAGCCATCAGGTCAGGTTTGGAAGCTTAAACTACACGGCCGACATCCGCGGGGACTTGATCTTTGATGGATTCGAGCCACGGCCAAGCGTGTCGCGCTGTCTCGATGGGCATGATCTAGCTCTGCCGCCGGACAGCACCCAGAGTGTCGGTCAGGTGTCCGCTCGGACCATTAGCTCGGAGCCGACTGCGCTAGCCGGGGACAGACAGTTGGACACCGCCCCAGGCTCCGCAATCTCTACGGTGATAGAGCCAAATACCAGCCTAGTCCTTTGCAAGGCCCATGACTCCAAGGTGCCGGACTCCGTTCTGGACTCCGAATATCCCGCACCCCTTCCGATCGAACCCGATTGGGCTCCAATCATGGATCTCACCGCCACGGACGTATTTCAGCACTCGCCCTTTGGCGACATCCTGGATTCACTAAAGTCTCTCTCTTTGTCAGGAGAGCCCTAGCCGGACTATGGTCAGCAGGGTTGGGATGCGGACGACGAAGAAATTCGAAACCCACCCACCACCCACTTTGTAGCCACTGTCGACGATCTAATCGACATGCTGGACTTTGACTCCAAAGACATCAACGGTATGGACGCTGATGAAGGAGACGACCAAGAACCAGCACCTATAGGGCACTGGAAGGCCACCTCGTCATATGACATATACATGGTGGACACCCCCAAAGCAGGGGATGGCAATGAAAAAGCGGAGGATGACCCCTCCAAGAAGCAACCCAAGCGCCGACGTCAGTGGCGCCACTCTAAATCCCGCCAAAGCAAGAACGGCGAATCCGGCACCGGAGACGTCAACACCCCGGACAGTGCCGAAGACAACCCCCTCCAGCAAGATTCAGCGCGGGAGAACGAAGGAGCCAGCCCTCATGAGAGAGCGGCAAACAGAGAGGTCGAGGACGACAATTATATGCCTCCCTCCGAAGACGAGGCAAGCCTCGACGACGATGAATTCATCGTGCCAGAGGATCCCGTCGAACAAGAGAGTTTCAAACGCAAGCTTATGGCCATGGAGAGCAGCCTCAAGAAAAAATAGCAGCTGCTTAGAGCTGACCAAGATCTGCTAGCCGACAGATGGATCGAAGTCCTGGCAGCCGAAGAGTATAAACTCGAATGCCCCTCCAAGAGTTACCCAAATCGCAGGATGCTACCCCAACTAGAGGAGGAAGCAACTAAACCTACATCACCAGCGTACGATGCGCCCGATCAGCCACCCCGTGGCCGCGACAGAGAGGCCTTTCGGCCCTCAATCCAAGCCGCACCCCGGCGCCGCTCTAAGAGTACCAGGGCACGGGGAAACGCAACAGACCTGCGAGAGATATTGGAGGATAAGGAAAGGCAAACAAGATCGATCTACGGATCGCATGGGCGCCCCACATCACGTGACGATAACCATCACACCGTATATGATAAATACGGCCAGGCCGAATACAACAGACCAAGCTCATCCGAGCTGTGTCGTGATATAGCCTAGTACAGGGGCGCCGCACACCCACTATGCTTCACAGACGAAGTAATAGATCATCAAATCCCCGAGGGTTTTAAGCCCGTAAACATCGAATCATACGATGGCACAACTGATCCCGCGGTATGGATCGAGGATTATCTCCTTCATATCCACATGGCCTGTGGTGATTATCTACACGCCATCAAATACCTCCCGCTCAAGCTTAAAGGACCAGCTCGACATTGGCTTAACAGCCTGCCAGCAGAGTCAATTAGTTGCTGGGAGGACCTGGAATCCGCATTCCTTGACAACTTCCAGGGCACTTACGTGCGGCCACCAGACGCCGATGACCTAAGCCACATAATCCAGCAGCCAGAGGAATCGATCAGGCAATTTTGGACACGGTTCCTAACCAAGAAAAATCAAATAGTCGAATGTCCGGACACCGAGGCCCTTGCAGCCTTCAGGCACAACATCCGAGACGAGTGGCTCGCCCGACACCTAGGACAGGAAAAGCCGAAATCTATGGCAGCCCTCATGACACTCATGACCCGCTTTTGCGCGGGCGAAGACAGCTGGCTAGCTCGTAGCAATAACATAACCAAGAGCCCTGGCAATTCGGATACTAAGGACAACAATGGCAGGTCACGTCGCAACAAGCACAAGCGCCGCATTAACGGCGACAATGCTGAGGATACGACAGTAAATGTCGGATTCAGAGGCTCTAAACCCGGTCAGCGGAAGAAGCCATTCAAAAGAAACCCTCCGGGCCCATCCAACTTAGAACGGAGACTCGATCGCTCGTGCCAGATACACGGCACCCCCGAACAACCAGCGAACCACACAAATAGGGATTGTTGGGTGTTCAAGCAGGAAGGCAAGTTAAGTGCCGAAACCAGAGACAAGGGGCTGCGTAGCGATGACGAGGAGGAGACCCGGCCGCCAAACAACAAAGGACAGAAGGGATTCCCCCCGCAAGTGCGGACGATGAACATGATATACGCAACCCACATCCCGAAAAGGGAGCGGAAGCGTGCTCTCAAGGATGTCTATGCGTTGGAGCCAGTCGCCCCAAAGTTCAACCCATGGTCCTCCTGCCCGGTCACCTTTGATCGAAGGGACCACCCCAGTAGCATCCGTCACGGCTGATTAGCTGCATTGGTCCTAGACCCAATCATTGACGGATTTCACCTCACCAGAGTCCTCATGGACAACGGCAGTAGCCTAAACCTGCTTTATCAGGATACAATGCGAAAAATGGGTATAGATCCCTCAAGGACTAAACCCACAAAGATAACCTTTAAAGGCGTCATACCAGGTGTAGAAGCCAGCTGTACAGGCTCGGTTACACTCGAAGTGGTCTTCGGATCCCCGGATAATTTCCGAAGCGAGGAGTTAATCTTCGACATAGTCCCATTCCGCAGTGGCTATCACGCCCTGCTCGGACGAACCGCATTTGCAAAATTCAATGCGGTGCTGCACTACACATATCTCAAGCTCAAAATGCCAGGCCCTCGTGGAGTCATCACGGTAAATGGAAACACCGAACGCTCTCTCCGAACGGAGGAGCACACAGCGGCCCTGGTGGCGGAAGTACAGAGCAGCCTCTCAAGGAAACTCTTCAATCCGGGTGTTAAACGTCCGGACAACGTCAAGCGCGCCCGAAGCAATCTACAGCAGAGCTGGCTGGCACGATCCGAGCAAGCATAGCAGTGCGGCCCCACCCCCAGCCCTCGCCAGATGGTGCTATCTGTACCACACGTACATAATTACGCTTTGCAAATACCATGGGCACAAGGGGAGGGGCACAACTACGGCACGCCCAGAGTGCGGCTCAACCGCACTTAGGGGCTCCCTATTCCGCCGTTTTCTTTTTTATTTTTATACTTTCAGGACCCACCTATCCGGAAGGCCTGTCCGGCAATACACTCGCCGAACACACGATGCAACAGCCAGGGCGAGAACAAGCCGCGTCGAATGTCCAGGTGGCCTCTATAACGAGTTAAATACCTGTTTTTACTTAAAGTTCCGCAGCTTGCCCCTGGAGGGGGACATGTCAAATAATCCCATCTCTTGCTTATCGCACTATTTGTATCCTTCTGCTTTCATAGCAGCCATTTTTAATAAAAATAAGACATAGCTCTTATCTTTTATTGTATTCATCTATTTTTATACATATATGTTCAGTCATGACATTGCGCAACCGTACAATTTGGTACGGCCAATACACCAGGGGCTTAAGTACCCCATAACATGGTGTGAGAAGACCGAGCACTCTGCTGAGTGCGGTACCCCGAACTTATAGCATTATATGCATCGGCTCCGAATCATGTCTTGGGTCAATAGTTGGGTTTGCCCGGCTCCCATGTTTTGGTACCTTACGTTCCGCAATGTTGGCTAAGGTAGCGCTGGGAGAACTACTGCGATTGTGCCCCAGTTGAGCTGGGTTAACACCTCAGTAGAGAAAGCTAAAACTGACCGTCATGATAGTGCAAGAGACCGGTCACTGTTCGTGAGGTTTTTTGAGTCCTTAAAGACTTATGCCGCTTAGAGTGAGGAGCCGGATTTATCTGGCCTAGGCGTGGATAGCGCCCCGAACTCGGTCTTCCGAATACTAGGGGCTTCGCCGAAATTTAAAATTATAGAATTCTATGGCTAAGTGAGAGTGATAAAGCATTATAAGTCCGACGGCCTGGTTCGTTGTGCTGAGCGCCTCCCTAGATGGACCAAAGAATGGGAACAAGAGCGCTCAAGTTTATCCTGAACACCCCAGCACTCGTGGCATGGGGGTAAAAGCCGACGACTTGCATCTCTCAGATTTGATAAACGGCCGCGTTTAAATTAACAAGCTTTGCTTAACGCACATAAACAAAGTTTTCAGCGTACAGGATAACAAATGCGAGTCTACTAAAAATTACATCTTTGGAGCACTCATCCGCTATAAGGCGGGCACCCTTCAGGACGCCCTTATAATACATCTCGGGCCTGCGATACTCCTTGCCCGACGGTAGCGCGTCCGTCAAAAGCTTTTCCGCGTCCAGCTTGCCCCAGTGCACTTTAGCACGGGCAAGGGCCCGACGGGCACCTTCAATACAGACGGAGCGCTTGATGACTTCAATCCATGGACACGCGTCCACCAGCCGCCGCACCAGACCTAAGTAGCTCCCAGGCATGCCCTCTCCAGGCCACAGCCGAACTATGAGGCCCTTCATGGCCTGTTCGGCCACCTTGTGTAGGTCGACCAGCTGCTTCAGCTGGTCGCTCAGGGGCACCGGATGTTCGGCCTCAGCATACTGAGACCAGAACACCTTTTCCGTCGAGATCCCCTCCTCGGCTCGGTAGAATGCAGCAGCATCAGACACACTACGGGGCAGATCGCCGAACGCTCCTGGAGAGCTCCAGATCCGGGTAAGTAACAGATAATTTACTTTTATATTCTTGCTTTGCATAAAGAATGCCTTACCCGCCGCTATCTTCTTCATCACCTCGATCTCCTGGAGGGATTTCTGGGCTTCGGCCTTAGCGGTTTTGGCACTCTCAAGAGCCAAGGCGAGCTCCGACTCTCGAGTCTTTGAGTCATGCTCCAAACTCTCGTGTTTTTCCATGAGGGCCTGGAGCTCTTGCTGCACCTCCGCCACCCACGCCTCCTACTTCTCTCGCTCGGTGCGCTCCAAGGCCGCACTACTTTAGGCCTTAGAGACCGCCTCCTTCAGGGTTGCCACCTCAGCCGTGGCCCCTGCAACATTTACGTTGGTCCTATCATTATTTGCAACCAAGTATTTCTATATACATTTACATGCGGTACTACATACCCTCCTTGTCCTCGAGCTACTTCTTGGCATGGCCGAGCTCGTTCTCGGACCAAACGAGGCTTTCCTTCAATGCATTGACCTCCGCAGTCAGTGCGGCAGAGGTCAGCAGCGCAACCTGCATTGCCATATTGACATATTTATATTAGACTCCTGTGTATATCTTTTTAGATCCTCAGCTCGGCTTTTCTTTCCGAACGCCAAACTGAGCATCAGGGGCTACTGTCTATGCGGTAACATTTTTATATGTTTCGAACCCATACCTCAAAACCTGTTAACAGACTTGTACAGGCTTCTGTCAGCCCGCTCTTGGCGGACTGAACCTTCTGAATCACCGCACTCATAACAGTGCGGTGTTCCTCGTCGATGGAGGCGCCGTTAAGCACCTCCAGCAAATTGTCCGGCGCCTCCGGATGGACGGAGGTCGCCAGCGTCGTAGGCTTGCCCTTCTTATGAAGGCGCCGCCTGTCGGACTCTGGAACCGTTGGTGGTTCCGGAGTAGTGTCTGGCCCGGGGCCGGACTTAGATCCCTCTGGAGGTTTACCCCCTTTGGGCCTGGAGTCTGGGAGGCGCGTCCAGGACCACCTCCTCCTGGTTCGGTCCCCTTCGGGACCCCACCTCGGCGTCGTCCGCAGGGAGAGGGGAGTAGGCCGCCGGAAGTGAAGCGTTGTTCACATACGACGAATTCAGGGAGCCGCTCAACGAATCGCCGAGCTGAGCTCTGGGCGGGCTGCATAATTAAATTCGGCGTTAGAAATTACTGAATAATAGAGGAGCGCCGTAAGTCATTCGGGTAACCGGACACTTACGATTTTGCCAGGGGCTTGACCCTGGATGGCCATTCCTCTCCGCCGTCTTCGACATCGGAGGCGTAGTCCGGGAGAAGGGTCTTCCCCTTCTTGGACCCTCCGGCCTCCCCAGTTGGGGCGGCCTTTCTTTTCTTTCCTCCCCCCGTCAGAGGGGGAGAGGCTTCTTCTTCTTCCTCCTCCTCGTCTTTAGAGGCGGAGGGCGCTTCAGGGTTGTCGGACGAGGAATCCGACACCACCAAGCGCCGGGAGCTCTTTCGAGTCCCCGTGGCCTTCTTCTTGGCCTTCTTCTCCGGCACCACGTGAGGTGCCGGAACCAGCACCCCCGTCAATCGGGCGTCCGCTGGGTCTTCTGGTAAGGGAGCCGGACAGCAAACCCGCTCGGACTTCTCCAGCCAGACTTGTCAAAGGTAAGGGAGTTTAGATCCTGCATAGAGTCAATCTATGAAAAACAAGAACCCCATAATGAGAAAATTAAGCTCACTGTGCTGGCTTGGCGCTTGGCGCACAATCCGCGATCCTCGGTGACGGGAGGGGAGACCTCGGAGCCCTTGAATAGCACCTTCCAGCCATCCTCATGCTTTGTGTCGAAGAGCCGGGACAGAGTGTGGTGCTGGGCCGGGTCGAACTCCCATAAGTTAAAAGCCTGTCGTTGACACGGGAGTATCCGGCGAAAGAGCATGACCTAGACCACAGTGACAAGTTTAACCTTCCTGCCGATTAGGTCCTTGATGCAGGTTTGAAGTCCGGTCACTTCTGCTGAATTACCCCACAACAGGTCGTCTCTTTCCAAGATGTGAGCCATGTGGGGATGCCGGATCAGAATTCAGGGGCTTCTGCCCACTCAGGGTCACGCGGCTCAGTGATGTAGAACCACCCTGATTGCCATCCTTTGATGGTCTCTACGAAGGCGCCCTCGAGCCATGTAACGTTGGCTATCTTGCCCACCATGGCGCCTCCGCACTCCGATTGGCAGCCACCCACGACCTTCGGCTTGATGCTGAAGATCTTCAGCCATAGGCCAAAATGAGGCTGGATACGGAGGAAGGCCTCGCACACGACAATGAATGTCGAGATGTTGAGGATGAAGTTCGGGGCCAGATTGTGGAAGTCCAGGCCATAATAGAACATGAGCCCCCGGACGAATGGGTGAAGAGGAAAACCCAGTCCGCGGAGGAAATGGGGAAGAAAAACAACCCTCTCATGGGTCCTGGGGGTGGGGATGAGCTGCCCCACATCTGGAAGCCGGTGCGCAATGTCGTCAGACAAGTATCCGGCCTTCCTCAGCTTTTTGATTTGCCCCTCCGTGACGGAGGAGGCCATCCATCTACCTCCCGCTCCGGACTTGATTGGAAAAGGTTGAGGTGGGAGGTGCGGGCTTGGGCGTTGGAGATCGAGTGCGCAAGGACGGGTAGGCAAAGGAGGAAGAAGGCGTAAATGGAAAGGGTAGAATCTTATCCCCTTATATGGGCGGCCGAAACTACGAGCCCCCACCGGCCTAATAAAACTCGCTTATCCCCCAACCGCTGCGGTTAATGGCGCGGTTGGGTTACCCACGCCCGTATTGATGAGAATCCTAGAATAAGGGGACACGATCTCTGCTTTGACAAGACATGCCACGGAAACCTCCTCGCTATACACGCCGAGGTGGAACAGTAAAACGATTCGAATAAAGGCTTGACCGTGGCATGATGTCACACTGCGGAATACGTCAGCAGATTAGATTATTGCGGAAATTATTCTCTCTACGGTGGTATGTGGAACTTATTTTTGCAGAGCCGAACACTATCCTTGTGTTCAACATCTTCTATGAAGTATTCGGAGGAGGAACCCGCCTTGCAATACCGAAGACAATTTGCGCGCCGGACTAGTCGTCATTGAAGCCAGGTTCAGGGGCTACTAAGGGAGTCCTGGATTAGGGGGTGTCCGGATGGCCGGACTATGACCTTTGGCCGGACTCCTGGACTATGAAGATACAAGATTGAAGACTTCGTCCCGTGTCCGGATAGGTACTTTCCTTGGCGTGCAAGGCAAGCTTGGCGATGCGATATGAAGATCTCCTCCCATTGTAACCGACTCTGTGTAACCCTAGCCCTCTCCGGTGTCTATATAAACCGGAGAGTTTTAGTCTGTAGGACGAACAACAATCATACCATAGGCTAGCTTCTAGGGTTTAGCCTCTCCGATCTCGTGGTAGATCAACTCTTGTACTACCCATACCATCAATATTAATTAAGGAGGAGTAGGGTTTTACCTCCACCAAGAGGGCCCGAACCTGGGTAAAAACATCGTATCTCTTGTCTCCTTTTACCATCCGCCTAGACGCACAGTTCGGGCCCCCTACCCGAGATCCGCCGGTCTTGACACCGACAGTCCCCGCTGTTAGGTGGAGGAATAATTATTTTCCGCATAATAAGGAGGCACTTCCTTGTGGCTGCCATGGACCCAGCTGTCAGCCTCTCCATGTACAGTACTCTTCCAATGGAATTCGGTTGTTGACCACATTGACCATGCCACGCCGAGAGCACCACGGCGGTGGACGATGGTGAGGCCTAGGAAGGGGACGACGCGGAGCCGGGGAAGATGCGGCAGTGGATGCCCACGCATAGAGGAGTATGAGGGTTCACTCGTTTGGCTGCGATGTGAGGCTGCCATCGCCGCAGAATAACAAGGGGTGTCGGTGAGTGGAGGGATGGCCTGGCCAGCGGCGAGAGTAGTAGGGGGCCGTGAGGCCTCCGCGATATCACAGCCGGCCATGGGAGGCAGGAGCAGGCGGCATGATCGGCGCTGCTTTGGGCGGCTGGAGCAAGAAGACCAGAGGTTGAAGAAGCACGATGGCCGTTGGATGGACATTGTACGGTCACTGCAGCTAGAATCGTTCATATTGACTAAATTGACAAAGCCCTCCGTCCTCGTCAACTTAGTGGGCCCACAAGTCAGCGTTCCACCGAGGTGGGTCCCAACTAGCAGGGGGAGTATTCATTTTTTCTGCTTAATAAGGAGGCACTTCCGATGGGTCCGAGCTGACAGCGGGGGGAACATTTTTTTCATGAAATACGGTGGCCCGTCAGGTGGGTCCCAGCAGTCAGGGGGCAAACATTTTTTTCACAAAATACGGTGGCCCATCTAGTGGGTCCCTGCTATCAGTTGGAGGAATCATTATTTTCTGCGTAATAAGGAGGCACCTACTTGCTACGGCCGTGGACCCAACTGAGACTCTCCACGTACAGTATACTTCCGATGGAAGTCGTTCCTTGACTACGTTGACCTCGCCGTGTTCCGTTGCATGCATGCGTCCATGGGCGTGGTGCGTCCCCACTGTCAGCCTCTCACGTACATTCATCTTCCGATGACTCTTGGTTGTTGACCACGTTGACCACACCGTGCCGAGCGCACCAAGACTGGAACAACCCGGAGATGGGGAAGACGGGGTAGTGGAGTCGCAGATGGAGAGGAGTGGGAAACTTTAGTGGTTCGGGTGCGCGACAGCACAGCCGCGGTGCCGCCCATGGGATACAGGAGCAAGAACAGAGGTTGAAGAAGGAGCACGGCTGTTGGATTAACTTCCAACGGTCCAGCTGCTAGAATCATTTGTTGATTAAGTTGACAAAGCCGTGCGTACACGTCCGCTTAGTAGGCCCACAAGTCAGTCACCAAATCTGACGGGTCCCAGCTGTCAACGGGATGAATAATTTTTTTGCAAAACAAGGAGGCACTTCCTTCCGTGCGAAGATACAACCGGTGGGTCCCAGCTGTTAGGTGGAGGAAACATTTTTTTCAGCTTAAAAAGGAGGAACTTTCATTGCGTGCGACCATGGACCTCGTGGGTCCTAGCCGTCAGGCTCTCCACGTACAGTCCTCTTCCGATGACTCTCCTTTGTTGACCACACCGCGCCGAGCGCAGCGATGCGGTGGACGACGGTGAGGCCTCGGACGGGAATGACTCGGAGATGGGAAAACGCGACAGTGGAGTCACAGATTGAGAGGAGGAGAAGGGTTATAACTGGTTCTCTTGCGGCGTGGGGCTATAGTCTGTGGAGAATAACAGGAGGTGTCGAGGGGTGGAGGGATATCCTGGCCGGCGGTGGGGTAGCGCTTCGCAGCGATGCGTGCTAAGCAGAGCCGCTAGCCGCCGGAGGCCGGACCAGGCGGTCCCGGCGACGCTGGAGGAAGAAGACGAGAGATTGAAGGTGCATGCCGACCGTTGGATATAAATCCAATGGCTGTGGATGACACAATCATTTGTTGACCAAGTTAACAACGCCTTGGGTAGGCTTCGACCTATTGGCCCACATGTCAGCCTGCAAAAATGTGGCATATATTTAACCCATGTTTTGTAGAATGTACAGTCCATTTGCTGGGCTGGGTGAACAAATAATTTCGCGTCAATCAGGCCCATTTATATTTTCTAAGAAATCCCAGCCCATTTGCACTTCCTTGATATATATAATGTTATGTTAGAAGGAGCAATTAATATCAAAGAATAAACCGGAGAGGCGCATTATATATATATATAATGAACAAATTAGCGAGTTATTGCTCAAAATAAAAATGAGCGCGTTATTATTAAATTGGTCCTTAAAATCTTCGCAAGCTTTTGTACACAATCACCAGGATTTTCCTTGCCAGTGAGTAAAAAACAACCAGGATTTTCCTTGCCAACTTCCGTTAAACATTTACTTTTATAAGTTAATAACACGTGGGATGTTTTTATAATGTATATATAAGTCTCTATAAAATATACGATAATAGTAATAATATAAATATATATATAATGCGGTTAGAAGGGAAAACATAAATTGGACACATCACTACTTTTATAAGAGACCAGCGTTTTATACCCCACAGTAGGCATACTAACAAGTTCACACACAAATACAACAGAAAAGGTAAACATTCATATAAAACTCAGGTTCACAAGACACGTTCATATTCATAGCCAACATTCACTATCAACAACTCAAAAGATTCATATATACACAAGCTCAGCATATCTATGCATCCAAATGATTGATAGATCACACGACAATATTCATACATAATTCACAAAAGATTCAGATATACGCATTTTCAGTATGTTTATGCATCCAAATGATTGAGATCATAGCAAATATGATCCATGGATGAACTTTAATTACCTAGGGTACAGACTGGTAAATGGTGTTCAATCGGAGGTACTTCTTGCTAAAATTAGTTCTTTTACGAGTAAACTTTCGAGTACATAAGAGGCAGCACAGACAATCTGAACTTTGCTTGTAGGTTTATCCTCAAATAGTGGCCTCGTGCCGAGGGAGGTTTGAGCAACTTGGCCACTACTTTCATCCAACTAGTTTACTGGCTCATCTTGGTCCAGTATCTCGCCAAAATTCTACATTGCATACGAGAAAGGAGCCGGTTGAGAAAATGAACCACCCAATTTTTTTGTGCAGTTCAACTGAAATGGAGCATCCTTGGCGTGCAGACTAATTAAGTGCCAGATGAATATACGCGTGAACCAACTTGTCTGGAATCTTTAGACTCCATGCCATATAGTTCGCTACCATATGTGCCATAACCAAAAGGCACAACTTGGGACCAAAGACTGGACTGCGTTTTTCTGGGCTATGCACCCAGCAATATTTTTGGCGTTCACTCTCCTAATACTTAGAGTTTGACAATTGGTTGACGCCGGTTGATACTTGAATGAATATAGGCACTTCTTGTCAACATCGATGCTTGTCTGAGTGAACTTTGGAGTACATAGAAGTAGCATAAGTACCTGTCCATCTGATCATTTTGTGCAGTTCTACTGAAATCACCCAATGTAATGATTTGCCTGCAAGTTCAGGCTCCAAATTACTCCTTTATGAAATCGGCAAACAGTAGCACAATACCAAATTACTAATACATATGACAGGCACAATAATCAGGATAAAGACCAGTACCAACCTGTGTGAGGTAGCATATCAATTACTATTTCCTTTGACTGGAAGCCGAGATAAGCCAAGCGACTGACAACAAAGGAAGAAAGCAAGCAGAGATTAGCGACTGATAGTAAAGTACAGAAGCTGTCGAGGCAATGAAGCACCCAAAGTTTTTGTGCAGTTCCACCAAAATCGAGAATCCCTATTGGCACATATATTGAGAGAGTGAGATTACTGTAATAGTGGGACTAGTTGATGAAACATACACTAACAAATAGAAGCACCCTCATTATCTTAATGGGTAAAGTTAGCAACATAGTAGTCTTTCTTAAAGAGAGGTATTAGTTTATTTAATCAGTGCCAATTAGCTCAACTCAACACTCAAAGCATTGCCATTTATCATAGGTTGCAAAACTTTAACGTGCAAAGATAAAGGAGTTTCTCATGACAATAGCACGATACAAATAGAGATGACAGCAAACTAATATGGATGAAGGCCTTAGGCCCGTACCAACCTGAGAAAAAAAGCTTATTCCTGTAGTCCCATAAGACATGATAAAGCACTCATTGAAATCACACAATAGTATATATTTTTGTGCACTTAAAATGTATGGTTGAAATCACTCTTGTTTACCAGTGCTGAGATTATATCGAAAGATTATCAAGAACTTCCAGCAGAGTTAAAGCACTAGCTGGGATACAGTTCATTGTATTGTCTTGTGTAGTTCCACTAAAATGTATGATTGGCACAACATGATCCCTGTTTGCACAAGTAGGAACAAGGTGAAACCTTCATTATCTTAGTGATAAAGGATAGGAAGACATTAGCATATTACTCAAACAGTAGCATCAAATTCATGATGGACAATACGCAAAACATTGCCTCATTGAACCAATGGCAATAAATTGACATGCCAAACAATAGCACTATTATGTCATGACACTAATAATATTCCCTCCCTGCTCCACCACATGATTCACCTCCATAGACAAACATACACACGTACATGATTCAGCATAGGGTCCTACTAAAGATTTGTTTAACTCCAACAGGAAAATTAGGCAGTAATAAATTAGTGGTATTTAAGTACTCCTAATTAATTAAGTGAGACAGCAGAAGTGGAAGGGCTCCCTGGAGGATCGTCTCACATGTAAGGTAGTCATTGTGGGAGCCCTTGAATGGCCTCGACTGAGGCCTCTGGCTTCAGCAAGATCGCCTTGGCACTGTTTATTCTTCTTCTTCTTCCTCTTCATGCTCTGTTTCTGTTTCTCCTCACAAGTTGGTGAAACCAAGTACATGATTGGCCTTCTAATTCAGAATTGGCTTTGTCAGTGAGGGAGTACAAGTGTACTAGTAAAAAATAGCATTATTTTCTCATGGCAATTAGAAAATAGAGATGAACACATGCATTAATTATCATTTTTACCTAAAGGAAGGTTATGGCGCCAATATGGATGTTGAGGATTGGAACACAGATCTCCCTTTGTGCAGTTCCACCGAAATGAACCAACTGTTCCATTCTGACATTCCAGTTAAACAGCACAAAAGTCACTTCTTTTAAGAAGAGTTTTGTGCAGTGCACCAAAAGGTCACAACAGCAACCAGGTGAATTGGATATCCCTGTTTGCACAAAAAGGTACAGAGGAAATAGTTAGAGTCTCAAACAATTACAGGCAAAAACATTTGGCTAAACTTGTCATGGCTTATAATAGTGGCATGGCCTCATTTTTACCAGGGACATTCACTACAAAAAAATACACTTCCGTGATGATACGTGTTTGTCACAGCAGGTCGTGTTTTTTGTCATGCATGTACATCCATGACAAATTTATGACGAAATCAAGATAGTCATACCTGTGCTGTCGTAGAAGTGTTCCATGACATTACCAAAATTGTCATCACGGAAGTGTCCACTTCCATGACGATAAATCGCGCGTCATAGAAGTGCTTTCGTCAAGGGTGACTGGCATCCACCCTAATGGAACGCCGTTAAGCTATTGGGTCGGGTTTTGGATCCGATAACCCGTTAACAGCCCCGACCAATGGGGATTTTCCATGTGTAAAATCATCATTGGCTGGAGGAAACACGTGTCGGCTCACCGTTGGGACAGATATCATCCACTCATTGGACAGAAGGCTCCTATGATACGCCGACACGTGGCATGGCCCAACAGAGGCCCATTGCTGTGAAAAGGCCGGCCCGTTTGACTTGGTCAAAAGGTAGCGGGCCGGCCCATGTAAAGCCTGTTAATGGCCTATTCACATATAGCCCATTTAGAGCCCGCTAACCCAAGGCACGTTACGCCCTACCAGGATTAGGCCCAGTAGCGTCATCTGGGCCACCCAATATGATTCCAGCCCGTTTTCACTTCTGGCCCATGTATGGCCCATGACGTCTTTCCGGACATATGAGGCCCTATGTAACTCTTGGCCTATTAACAGCCCGTGGTGAAACTGGCCCGTAATGAACAGTGTTTTACTTTACACCCATTAACGGCCCGTGATGAAACTGGCCCGTAATGAACAGTGTATCGCTTTATACCCATTAAGGGCCCGTTATTCTATTGGGCCGTTTCCATCCCATGTTACCTTTCGGCCTTCTCAGAGCCCATTTATTCTTGGGCTCATTTCCAGCATTCATTTACTTACGGCCCATTACTGTTCATTTCTGCTTATGGGCCAAATTCAGCCCGTGGTTACAGTTGGCCCGTTTGTGGTCCGTTAACATGTTGGGCCGTTTTCATAGCGTCATGAAATACGGCCTATTAGCGATGGCCCGTTATGGTCAGCCCATGAACGGACGATTCCAACTCTAGCCCGTTTACGGCCATAATGTGGCCTGTTATTGGCCCATGTTTGGCCAATCGATCATACTGCCCGTATAAGGCCCATTGATGATACAACCCGTAGAAGGCCCATTGTTTCTACGGCCCGTAGAAGGCCCATTGTTTATACGGCCTGTAGAAGACCCACTGTTGTATGGCCCGTAGAAGGCCCACTGTTTCTACGGCCCGTAGGAGGCCTAGTGTCACTACAGTAAATATTAGCCCATGGTTATTGTGGCCTAGTTTTAAAAAATAGGTTATTGCAGCCACTAGCAAACCGCGGAAAAAGAACTGCAATGACTACAAGCAAACAAATAAAGAAGACAACAAGGAAATAAATAAGCAAGCAACTTATGCTAGGCTATCACGGCTATCACACATATTACATCCACTGGCATCAAAGTTTGCCACCAGTGCAAATAAACGCGCCGACAAAAGAATATACAAAACTGAGAGCACTTCAGAAGGCACTAGGCCTGGCCAGGTCGGGCCCCCCAAACAGCTGAAGAAGCTGAGTAGACCTCAGTTGTGTCAACGATAGATGCATCAGCACTAGATTTAAGGCATGATGGTGCGCACGGCAGTCCTCTGACATCTTCATTGCATCTTTGACTTCAAGTCGGAGCTGAGCTGAAGCAAGCCTTTCCGCTTTAAGTGGAGACTGAAGAAGTTGAACTGATTGAGGTAGCGACTGCATAGAGGTTGTCTCACAACTACTGGTGAGTAGCTTCAACTCACTTTCTTCATCAAGACAGGACCTTGGGGTCATCTTGCTGTCCTCAAGATGGTTTGGCTCAGTATCTTCCATAAAGTTCTGCCTGGCGTAAGAGATACGACTCTGAAAGAGAAACAAGGAGACACGTAACAGGTTTCAAAATTATATAAGCAAATAAATGGATCTGTTCTGCATAAGGAACATGTTTTTACAACTACAATTGGAAACTGGTAGTTGTTGCAAACATCCAATCAGATATAAACAGCAAAGCAAACAGTAGTGGCGGTAATGATGCCTATCCAAATCTATACTAGAACAAAGTTTGAAGGCTTGAGAAGGAGGAACTTACATTACATGTTAACACGGGCTGGACAAAGCCCTTCTCCATGTTGATGGAAGGATAATTCAATAAATTCCCCAAAGAAAATTCTTTATAAGCGTTGCCATTATTCTACATTTTGCAAAGAGTAAATATAGATCAACTAATATTGGAAGAAACAAAGGATAATGAAGCTCAGGTGCAGACTGATGATACATAATCAAATAGAAATTAATTAAGTACAGCGTTACAAGGCAAAAAGGAGAGAGGTACTAACAAGAGCAATGCAGAGCCCATCATTGTTTTCAGATCGTATGATCCTTTGAGCAAAGAGATTCATCTGAAATTAGTTTTCATACAAGAGAGAAGGTAAGGCACAAGCAGAAATTTAGGAGTTCAAATTTTGAATTGATATCATAGACAGTACCTGACGCTGGGCTCCCAGCAGTTCTAATAGGGGTTTGGTCACTGGAGTAGGGGTAAAGTGTGGTACAGTTGGGCCTGAGTTTTTTGTGGCTGCTGATCTATCTGATTTAACAGGTACCACTACCTTTTCCAAATACCTAGTTTGTACTCCTTGAGGATCTGCACTCACCCTCTTCCTTTTGGACATCTATCACGAAATAACAACATTTGATTGGAAAAACATAGTGTGACGACACATGGAATAGGTACAGAAAATGGATAGTTATGGCATATACTCATATATGATGCTTAAACTAAGCAGATGGTGTAACAAAGTAGAAGAAATGCAAGAGGTCAGATGCAAAATATGTGCGACCAATACAACTTTGCAAAGTTAGAGAAAGCACCTTGATGGGTGAATAAGATTGGCCATCCTCCACCATGCCAAGTTTGTTAGCCAGTGGATCGTTCCGCAATATTCCTCTCGTGCGCCCATTCTCATGTTCATTTTGATAATGTTCAATATCTAATATGCATGAAAACATAAAAACAAGTGAGATTTTCTTTGTAATGCAGAAGTGATTCTAATCCAATACTGCCTCCCTGTAAACCCCTTTGTGCTATCTCTGCAATTCTTTTAAAAGATGCCATGCATGCTGTAATTTTTTTTGACCTTGAAGACTGCAGGGCTTGCACCCCACAGCATTTTATTAATGCAAAGAAAAAATAGAGGTAGTACAAGGTATCCTCAAGATGAGGAATAAAATAGCAAAAGAAAGCTATACAAGTAGTCTAGTCCTGATATATACAAATATACAAAAGAGAACAAAAGCCACTCCCCTCAAGGAGGAAGGAAATCAATCCATTTAAGTAAGGCCTCCTTGTGCTTCTATTTGATTCTATGAGAAAGCAGAGTGAGATCATGAATGAATCCATATCTCCATGCTCTGAAGGAAAGCTTGATGTTCCTGAAAGCTCTGTCATTTCTAAGCTTCCAAATGTTCCACCAGGCAGTAAAAACCACCTCCGCAAAGAAAGGTTTATTGAACTCCTTTCTAGCATGGAAGGCAATCTCCACCATGTCCTCACTGTCTTTCCAGTCAATCAACAGATAGATCCAGACGCGAGCACTGAAGTTGCACAGGAAAAAAGGTGGTTTCTATCCTCGAATATCCCTGTTGGACATAGAACACATTGTGGTCCCTCATTAATCTTCCATTGCCTTCTCTGAATCATGTCCTTGGTGTTAACCCTGTCCATTATAACTAGCCAAGCAAACATCTTGATCGACATGGTACATCAGCTCTTCCAAATCCAGCTCAAAATGGGGTTTGCTACCATTGGCTGGTAAGCAAAATCATAAACTTTTTTGCAGTATAATAAGACTTCTTTCCATGCCTCCATTCCCAAGAGTCATGGAAGCTATATTCCAAATGGAAAGATCCCATTAGGGTCGAAAGCTGCTGAAATTCTTGAAAAGCTTGCTCAGTGAGGGGCAAGTAAAAGAGATCTTGCAAGCTGCCAGCCATAAAGACTTCCTTGACTGAAAGGTTTTCGTGGAGACAAAAAGAATATAGTCTAGGAAATCGATCTTGAAGAGGCACATGGCTGTTCCCAATTTGTCAATAGTCAGACCAGAACAACACAGTGTCTCCACTACGAACATCCACCTCAGTAACTGCTCTAAAATTATCCATCAATTTGCAGACATCCCTCCACCAAAAAGAGCCACAAAGGGTGGTATCATGAGGAATTCGTGCAAAATAATAAGAATCCCAAATTAACTGAACCAAAGGCACATCCATTTTATTGTAAAATTTATTCAGAAATTTCAGTAACAGAGCATCATTTTGCAAAACTAGATTTAAGATTCCAAGTCCCCCCTTTGTTTTGGGCTTGCAAACAAGAGGCCAAGCAGCTAATGAATGGCCCTTCTCCTGACCATATTTCCTCCATAAACACTGCCTTTGGATCCTTTCCAAATGCTTCAAAATACCCTGAGGGATTAACAGGTTACAAAGGAAGAAGATAGGCAAAGAGGAAATGACAGAATTAACTAATTGCAACCTGCTTCCCTGAGGCAAGAACCAAGAACTTGCTGTCAATCTTCTCTCCATACAATCCACTAATGGAAGTAGATCCACAATCTTAGGCCTGGTAGTCCCAGCAGGCAGGCCCAGATATGTGAAGGGCATTTTGCTTAACTTATAGCCAAAGAAAGCAGCAAGATCAATAGCATCCTGGTTAATCACATTAACGGGATACATGGAAGATTTATGAAAGTTAATCTGAAGACCAGTTGCCTCTGAAAAAGAATATAACACTGATTTCAGTGCCCCCAAATGGTCCCTGTCAGCCTTTAAGAATAACAGTGTGTCATCAGCATATTGGACCACTGGAAAATCAGGATCATGTGTTGACAGAGGCCTGCTTATCAAACCCTGCTGAAGAAGGATATTAATCAAAGTCTGCAAGAGATCAGCAGCAATAACAAAGAGCAAGGGAGAGATTGGATCCCCTTGCTTAACTCCACATTTGCATTTGAAATGATTGCCAGGAACTCCATTGAGCAAGACAGAAGAAGTTCCTGAAGACAGTAACTGCCTAATCCATGTAATCCATCTATTGTCAAAACCTTTTGCAGCAAGAATCCTTAATATAGCCTCATGCTGAATGGAATCAAAGGCCTTTTCAGAATCCAACTTTAGCAAAAGGATGGGCTGCTTAGACTGGTTGCACTGATGGATATATTCAAAAGTCCATGCAAGACAATCCTGGATTGTTCTTGATTTTATGAAGCCATATTGGTTTTTATGGATACATTTAATGATTTCCTGCTGAAATCTATTAGCAGCCAGTTTTGTAAGGAATTTGAGGCCAACACTAGTAAGGGAGATAGGCCGAAAGTCTCCCACCCCCCCAGGCGACTGTTTCTTTGGTATCAGTGTAATGTAAGCATCATTGAGGTTTTCTAACTGCACTGTACCAGCATGAAACTCCTTCACCAACTGAATAAAATCAGCAGAGATTATTGGCCAGCACTTTTTAAGAAAAAGACCATTGAAGCCATCAGGCCCAGGTGCCTTATCAATAGGCATTTCATTAATAACATGCTCCATCTCCTTAATCTCAAAAGGTTTTGTAAGTACCTCCAAGCCCTAAACCCTAGGTATTAATGAAAGAATGTTCTCATCCAAAACTATTGGCCTAATCATCCCCATTCTGTTCTTGATTAGATGTAACAGATCCATCAGGCAACACCAGACTAGCAATTGAATTTTTTCTGAATCTTTCAGTTGCCATGGCTTGAAATTTTTTGGTGTTTTCCTCTCCAACTTTAATATACCTAATAGTACATCTTTTCCTCCAGTAAAGATATTGCATGTGCAGCAGGTGCTCGTGGTGCTGCTTGATGATTTTTCTGAAGTTACTCTCAGGCCTAGAAAGATGTCTCATGTCCTCAAGATTGTCCAGCCAAAGAATTACCCAGTTACATTTCTCAATCAGCCCTTTAATATGAGATAAACCTTTCTGCCATTTCTTCAAAGAAAACCGCAAAGCCTTTAATTTATCAACAATAACTGCTGCAATATGATTTTTATGAGAAGGATGATTCCAAACCTCTTGCACACAATCAAAGAAACCAGCCTGATGCACCCAAAAGTTTTCAAATCTGAAGATATGTGCCTTTGGGATGGATGTACTAATGTTAACCAGGCAAGGCACATGATCAGACGCAGTTTTTGCCAAAGGAGACACTTGTGTCATGGGATATGAGTTAATCCAACTAGCAGAAGTAAACACCCAGTCCAGTTGCTCCAAAAGAGGCATGTCCTGCATGTTGGACCAAGTAAACCGTCTTCCCTTTAAGGGGAGCTCAAGTAATCCCAAATGGCCAATAATTTCATTGAAAATAAACATATCATTTATGTCACCACCCGGGAGGTTCCTATTATCAGTGCAACGAATAAAATTAAAATCTCCCATCAACATCCACAATTGGCCAGGGTCAATATCCAAATTGTATATCCATGAGACAAACTCATCCCTAAGTTCACCCTGACAAGGACCATAGACATTAACCAGAAACCACTGTTCACTGTTATGGACAGAAGTAAACTGCATGACAATAGCGTAGGGTTTAGCTTGTAAGAGAGTGCCATGGAACACATCCGATCGCCAAGCAGTCAAAAGGCCCCCCGAGGCACCTCTAGATGGAGATTCAACAAATTGATCAAAACCATGAGAACAAATGGATTTCATAGTTTCCCGAGAGCAGGAAGAAAGCTTAGTTGCTTGAAGACAAACTACTGAACATTGACTTTCAGTCACTTTCTCTCTGACAGAGCGCTGTCTCGTATCTGAGTTCAAGCCACGGACATTCCAACATAAAACCTTCCAACTACGCGTTTTGATACGATTCATTAACCACCGATGAGCATAAAAGTATATAAAGCATGACATACAATGCCATACGACCCAAAAGATAACATAGTTCAGAGCCACAAAATGACAGTTCCCTAAACTGACATAGATCAACCATAGAGAGAACACGCGTAACATGTAACCGAGGCGGAGACAAATAAGATGACATAATCATTAAGCTGAAGATGCGGATGAGTCCTCCTGTGGATTAGCCATAAGCTTATCCACCGACAGCAGAGAGGGATCGATCTCCAGCTCCGCGCCAACCGCCTGAAGCACTCGAATTGGAGTGTGTGGAGGTGCAGCAGTCGAAGCATCCTCAGCGCCATCCGCAGAAGTGGGCTGGGCCTTGTCCTCCATGGGCTTGGCACGTGGGTGCTTCTTTGATGGCTGAAGCGAGAGCTGCTCAAAAACCACGTTTTTAAGCCATCTAACTTTACCGCGCTCCGAGTGCAATGTCTCAACGAAGAATCGACCACAGGGGGCTTCTTCTTCTCTCTTCGCTTTCTAACAGTTTGTTCCACAGAGAAAACCATAGGTGTTGATTCAGTAGAGGCAGAAACATGTGTTGATGCAGCAGAAACTGAATTGGCAGCAATAGCAGGTGCCACATCTTCAGAAGCAGAGGGAGAATCTGCAGGCAGGTTCTCAAATAAAGCTCTTGCCACCGATCGCTTCACCACAACAGCTCTTCTGTCAGCCATAACCATGGGCAAAGAAGCATGCAAACAAGACCTCTGCTTGGACTCATCAAAAGCAATGGACCAAGTCCTCTTGGAATAAATGAATGCGCCCAACGGCTTGCAAAAGATAGACCTGGGCACTTCCTTCACTGAGAAATCAAACATGAGGTTCTGGAAAGACCTCTTCCAGATCATTTTCGGAGGGAGAGGAGGGCCAGCGACAATACGCGCCATGCCAATGAATATCTCATGATACTAAAAGACAGGTGGTTGGTAGGGCTCGATTGCCAACTGATTCTCCTCAAAGACTTGATGCTGCTGAAGATTTGGTGGAGGAACATGTTGATTGCCCGGCTCTGGTTGATCCATAGACACTGAGCCCTCAGGTTGGTCAATCACAATAGAAACTTGATCCTGTTCAGGCGCAAGCGGCTGCAAGACCTGCTCATCAACAACTTCATCACCCCAAACTGCATTACCCCAACCAGGCACATCCTCATTAATAGGTGGAAGAGGTGGAACAAGAGGAGCATCATTCCATCCCAACATTGGGTACGGAGGAAGAACAAACGGCAAATTATCCTGAAACAAGTTACCAGGCAACGGGTGGGGGTTACCATCTAATGGCATTGGGTCTTCATCATTTGGCATTTGATCTGCAAAATCAGCACCAAGAACATAACATGCAGCAGTCTAGGACACTTGGGCACCTCCCCATTCCGCATAATCACCAAAAACCACATCTCTTGGAACTAACGGAGATGTCATCACACGGTCATATTCTGAGAGATGCCACAACAAACATATTCTGAGAGATGCCATGCATGCTGTAATTTGTTGTGTGCATTAATATAATGTGGCCTACTACTCAAAATATGAGAGCTCCAGAAGTGATGACACTTCGCAGATGATAGCTTCAACATATAGTAAAGAAGAACAAGTCGACCTGACCTGACTGATTCAAAATATACTAAGGGAGAACAACTCGACCTGACTAGTCAACCACAAGAGAAGAGTATCATCTTAAAGAAGAGCAGAAGAGCAAGCAGATTGAATATATTACAAGTGTTTCAATACAATGTCGGTTGGCCACCCATGATGAACCAGAGCACACAGAGAAATACTATTCTTTCCGGTCTCTCCATATGTGGCTCACATGCATTTCGAAACTAAAGTAGGAACATTTAGCTAACCAATTAAACATCTCTCAGTTTTACTAATATCAGCAATAATATCATATATGAATTTGTACAACTAAGCTTGTTTTGGTCGATGGGTGGAGCAGTGCTATTATGACATGAACCATGTAGGCTGATTGTAGTCATCATAAAATGGGGAAAACATAAGCATGATCAGTACAGTGTTGACCGTGGCAGTGGGATGGCAAATCTAAAGCTGCAAACCACGCAAAGGGTAGTTAGCAACCGATGTTTGCTTTGAAATAACAACTAAGATTTGGTATGGACAAGAAAGTACGGTCAACAAGTGACAAACAAATGTAATTATGTTGTCTCTCTATATGTCGCGACATGCATTTGGAAACTAAAGTGGGACCTTTAGCTATCCAATTAAATGTGTCAGTTAACTAATATACGTATCATATCACAATCATATTTGAACAACTAAGCTTTTGAATTCTGAGTGTTGTGTTGTTTAGCTTGAAGGGTGGAGTAATGCTAGTACGATAGAAAGCACCTACGGAGATCATAGTAGAGTAGATAAAAGGGGAAAACCCTAAGCATCAAGAGAAAAATCAAGAAAGTGGAACTAGCTGGACCAGTGGGTGGCACACATGCTTTTCGAAACGAATATAGGAACATTAGGTGACCAATTAAACGTTCTCCATTTTAGTGATATGAGCATTATATCAGATTCGTATTTCAACATGTAAGCTTTGGGTTGAGGTCTTGAGGAGCAGTGCTAGCACGACACGAAGCACCTATGATGATGGTAGTGAATATAAAGGGGGGAAACCATAAGCTTTACGAGTATAGTGCCCGTGCCATGGCGGATCTGAAGGTGCAAACCGGACAAAGCTACTTCGCAACCAATGTTTGCTTTCAACTAACCACTACGATTTGGTACGAACAAGAAAAGTACAGTAAACAAATTACGATATATTTTCCGGGTGAGATCAATAACTTAAGGACATATGGAAGAGTACACCTCTCTTGCGACGCCGTGTAGGCCAATGCTGATACGTTGAGGGTGTTGCGGGTGTGATGGCTGTCGGCGGCGGGGAAGAAGACTTTAGACGGCAGACGGCCGGGTCGGGGGATATATCCTGTTGCCGTGGACGAGGCGGTCGTAGGAGCGGCAACGACAAGGTGGACGACGGCGCCAATGAAGCAAGAGGTGGCGATGAAAGGATCCTAGTCCAGCGCCGTGGATGAGAGACATCCATCTCTTGCAGTGGACGACGTGGTAGGGGTAGTGGCTCCGGCAAGGTGGAGGATGGGGTGGCGGACGGAGGAGGCTGGCCACAGTGCGGAGGTTGTCATGCCGCCGATGGTGTATGAATGGGGAAATGGAGGGGAGGGGGGGGAGCGATCTCAAACTTTGGGACACGCTTCTCTGAAATGGGGGAAAGTTACGAATTATCCCCCGTTTAAAATTTCAGACATCGCGTCGGTTGGGGATAGGACGGTAACCTCGCATCTCCCAAAAATTTGCCGGTAACTATTTCGGGCGACGAGAGGGTGTTTTGCCGCCCATGGTTGGCGCCCATGGTGTATGAACGGGGCTGAGAGGTAGGGCGGTTGTGTCACATCTGATGGAAGTTACACATCTGCCCCTATTTAAAATATTAGCCTACATCAATTTCAGACGCGGAGAGTTTGTTTTGCCGCCCACCGTGTATGAATGGGGAAATGGAGGAAGAGACACATGTGTTTCGGACGAGCTTGAATCAAATGTGTTTTGCCACCTACGTTTGGCGCCCACCGTGTCTGAATGGGCTCAGAGGCCATCGTGTCACGTCTGACTGAAGTTACTAGTCTACCCCTATCGACAGCAGTGTAAATCCGGTCGATAAGGATGTCAAGTGTCAGGGGTAGACAGTAATTTTCATCTCGCAAACACTTGCTTCGGGAAGCCCACAAATTATAGTGGGTGTTTAGCTGCTTCGTTCAAAACTTGGGAGAATTAGCATTCACGTTTGCCCTGGGACCTGGCAAACTAAATTCAAATCCAGTTTGTATTCGATTACGAATATCCACAGATAATTATACATTTTGTTATTTATTTCTTCAAAACCACAACAAAGATTTATTCCACCTTTATATATGATTATGATTTAGAAATGCCGTGATCTTTGAATTCAGTAGGTTGGATACACTCTGATTCAAACAGTTATTTCATCCAATACAATATGCTCACACAAAAAATAGTTCACCTTATGTCAATCATACAAGTACTGAGGATTACCTTGCCTAAAAAATTCGGATCATTACAACACATGGACAACATGGAATTCCGGACAACATAGGGGGTCTTGCAACATAATCCATTCAGAGACATGACACAACATGCAAGTACAATAATCTAATGACAATTTCAACTGGTATCTAAAGAAGAACCGAGATTACCTTGGGCTTCAGATAGCAGAAACAACAGGACCTCCTCCGTCTTCAAATGCAACATTCTTACTTCCTCCAATTCTTGGGTTGCTTGCATAATGCGTGCCGCTAATTCCGTAATTTCTAGCCTCAAGATAAAGATTACCTCATTCATGGCAGCCACACCATCTCTTTCTGCCTCTAGTAGAGCCTCAAGCACTATAATATCTGTGCTCAGACTGCTCTCCGGCGGTGTTGCCTCTGACTGCTACCATCTGGTAACATGGATGGCGCACTGCTTCCACAAATAGATTCTGGGGTTGTACATTTTGTCCTAGTGTGAACGGCATCCTGAAATGTTTCCGCTGGATATAAGTAAGAGATAGTTATTGTATGATCCATGCAGTAAGCTTACATGGTAAACAACGGACGAATTATTGCCGAGCATGGCAAACTACATTTAAATGGTTCGAAGCAGCATCAGCCGAAGAGAAATTAAAATTGTAAGATGAAAGTTGAAAGGGAGTGTACAACCGCTATATTTAAGTTGCCAAGGCATCTAAGCAGTTGAAATAATCTGAGAAAGCACTTAACAGTGTGGCCTCATATAAACTACGAAGACAGTCTTGTGATGAAGTTGAGAGGAAAAGTTAAGGACTCAAATGAAATAGGCATGCATTTCTTTACGATAGTACAACAAGCACTGCTGGCATATTGGCCAACTCAGGTATAATGTAACAACAGACAAGCATTCGAATCAAGCAATGCAAAGCAGACAACTGAACTATTTGTAATTCGGTAGGATTACACGTTGAGGGCACAAGCCAAGAAAGCATCCCACTCGCATTACATTTGACATGTACTAAAACACACTGGCTTACCATATGTTGCTGTGAAGCCTAGCTGCTGTTGCAATGTTCTTTGAAGATATCATCAGCATCACGTGGTTGCAAATCTAGTTGATGTAGTTTATTCTTCACCATCTATTTAGGTAAAATTAATTTTAATCGCTTGCACTGGTCCGAATTGATCATCAATGGTTCATCTAAACTAATGAAAGAAGGGTGTGTGCATACACGACAATATATCTGCTTCCCTCTATTTTTATGCTTGTTCGAGGTGCCAGCACCAAAAGAACAAATATTTTGCTTGATGGGGTTGGCAGCTCCATAATTAATAGAAGCATCAAATTAGTCATGCAACTTGGGAAGATCAAGAACACAGAAACAAGTAATGAATAGAGGCTCGGGGCAGTGATGTAATAGCTAGCATCAGAAAATGTAGGGTAAAACAAACAAAAAGCAGCGGAACCACATGCTAGTTTGCTGATGTATAATTAAGAATAGAGAACATTAAGCAGTCTGATGGAACCAATAGGTGGCATCAGAACAAAACTAAAGCATATTAACTATATGTGCACTGGTATGTAATTTAACACATGTAACATGTTCACTGCCAGAAGTATGGCCCTACAGGTGCAAGCAGAATAAGGTGTCTCATGAAAAACTGAATGATGCCCTGAAGAAATTCAAAGGTGCGGTGCTTATGCTAGGAAAGTGAACGTAGGCGCCGGCCGTTGGATAATAGTACCTGATTCTCGGCGGCGTATGGGTATCGTTGTCATACTTGATACCTAAGGATTGTCGATGGTGCTCATGTTGCGGTTGAGTTTGGGCCGACTGTCGCCGTCGCTGAAGCTGCTCCGGTGCTACGGTTGCGGCGCCTATCGACATACAAGAAAGCTCATCTATGGTAAGTGAACAGTTGCACGATAAAGAGAAAAACTGAATGAGTACAAATGAAAATAACCTGATGAGGCTGCGGCGTCGGTAAAGCAGGGCCGGTGGAGTTGAATATGGCGTCCGTGGAGCGGGTCTGGTGCAGTGGACGAAGGCTTCGGTGGGTGCGTTGTATAGTGCTTTCGGTGAGGCGGATCTGTTGCGTTGGACGAGGGCTTGTATGAAGGGCCAGCGAAGGAGCGGACGAGGGAGTCAGTGAAGGGCCTACGCTGTGGTGGAGGGCGCCGGTTAAGCAGATCCGATGCGGTGGACCATGATGGCGGTCAAGGACATCTGGAGCGGTGGACAAGCCAGTCGCTGAAGCGGCTCCGATGAAGTGGTGAGTTGGCAGTTGGGGGTTCTAAGGTGTGGAAGGTAGATCCGGCGGGGTGTGAGGTCCACCGCTGCGGCGGAGGACTAGATTCGGTGGCTTGCCGTGGTTGGGGGGGTCGGGGAGGGGAAGGGGAGGGGCTCTGGGGAAGAATGTTGGGGGCAAAGAGGGGAAAACAATGGAGTTACCAAAGCAGCCCTTTTCCGTTCATGTGGCAGGGGTAAAACAGGAATATCGTAGGGCTAAATTTTCGGGCGCATGATATTTCGATGTGAGCGGGAAGTTTGAAAGCTTTTGGCGCCTAAAATTATAAGTATTCTGCTCTCGTACGGCCGACTATGATGTCATGGCCGACCATTTGTTTGTTTTGCATGCAAAAAAATGTGCAAGTTTTGAAAATCAATGTCTCCAACTCGAAACTTAGATTGTCCATTCAATTCAAATATGGATCATTGAGCTACTACAAGCAAATACCATCGTATGGTCCAATTAAAATGAAATTCCAAATGTGTTTATCCTAAATATGATGACAAAAGCAAAAATGTGTATGTGTATAATAAAGTGGATGATTATAAAGTTTGAACATGCTCATATGTGTATATCTCTAGGTTTGGTATATGAATTTGAAATCACGAAATCCCGGCTTAAAAAATCTACCTCCGTTTAAATGAATTACAAAAGCTAATGATGGAGTCGAATTCCAAAATTCCAATCTTAGGTTTGTAATTCTGGTACATCAAGGTATATCACGCATGTTCAAAAGTATCGTTATCTCATAGTACAAACTGTGAAACAAATGGATCAACCATGAGTGCACAATATCTCAATTACGCTAAAGTCACTCAAATATAGACACCTCACTCTTTATCTGAAGCCACCCCCCCACCACTACACACACACACACACATAGAGAAGTCGTTCTCCCCAAACACCAACACACGAACACATTAACACCCCTCTCTCTTGTAAAGTCCGGACCCCAACATAGGTCTCTATCACTTTGTCTCTCGGGCATGCACACATCTCTTCCCTCACTCTCTAGGTCTCCCGCTATCTCTCTTAGCCAAGCACACACACTATGTAGAGTGTATTTCCCATACACACAAAACGTCACCCCCAAACGTCTATCTCCCTAGTTATGTGGTTCTCGCGCACTCACCTCACACACCACCCCCCACTGCCAACAAGCACACTTTGTCTCCTTGTGCACCACTCTCCTCTTTCTATCTCTCCCACATGTGGACCCGCCCCAGCTTCTTCCCTGCATACATATATGTCGTGACTCTTTGCATAGCTCCCTAATGTATAATCATCCTCGATTTCTCACATTGTTCTCTACACCATATATTCTAGATCTCTCATGAATTCCCTATCACACACACGATGACTCGCTTCCTTTGCGTCTCCGTTCATAGGCCAATTTCGGACAACATCAACATTGTCTCCCTATCTATACGCCATTTATGGACACAAACGACCCCTCTCGGCTCCTCTCTTCCTCTCTCTCTCTCTATCTCTCTCTCTCTCCGTCTCTACCTCTCTCTTTCTCTCGCTCTCACACCCCTCTCCCACACACACACTCGATGTATCTTCCAAATAGTCTGCCCCCCAGCCCGCACCCATTCTATCCCGCTACTACACATGTCACACCATTCCCCCTTCCCTTATACTAGGTTTACATCATCAGTGGTCTCTCTACTCCACGTACACTCTCTCCCTCTCACACATAAACGCGTGCACAAACACATGCAAACACGCACAAACACCCATTTATATGGATCCTCATCTCTCCCCATGTCCGCATGTGTATCTCACACACTCACTCTTTAATTATGTATATGTCTCTCCACGTTACACAACACAAAGACCCATGTACATGTCTCTCTCTATCCTCCACACACATAGACACAAAGAATCTGTTATCATTGCCTCAGTCTCTAACATATCACACACGCACACTATCTCTCTCTCTCTCTCGCAAACACGCTCATCAAGGGTTTCCCCGTGAATAACTTACCGTCTATTCATCAACAGTCGTGGTAGTACGGCGAAGACGAGACGTGAAAAAGAATAAATCTACACGTGCTTAGACCACCTAGTATGACTACTAGGACTAGAGCAAGCCAAAAAGCGCGCCGCCGTCACCCCCTCCTTGTCGGCGACGGGAATATCTTTGTTTTACACAGCCGAGAAGTCATTGTGCTAAGGCCCCACATGCCGAGGCGTTGAATAGAATGTAGATGCTAGTTTACGGAAGCAAGTATCGATAATACGTTTGTATCTCCATACTTATATTTCTTCTCTTATAAAAAACTGAGGTGGTGATGATGGTACGTGTGCCATCTTGCAATATAGACAGTCCGATCTATATCTGACGGATGGAAATTAAACTAAAAGATACCCGCACCCCTCTCCACATTTGCAGACAAGGCCTTCCCTCGTTCATCCATATCTCCAACAAACCTCATTGTTGAGCAATTAAGAAAGGAAGCCTCTGGAACAAACTGGCCTGGTGGCCGCTGCCGGCGTCGTCAATCCCCATGACTCCGCTCAGTCCGACCACCAACCACCACCACACCCCACTCCTCTTGTCCTTATCTCATATTTCTCGAGATATCATTAGTTTTTACACATGGGATTACTCCCGCAAGGGTCAATCACAACAAGTGTTTTATAAAAAAATGCATCTTGATGTTCCGTGCAATGCATAGATCTTGCTAGTACTCCTACACAAGACTAAGTTGGTGATGCTGGTGTGTCTGCCATCTGTCATTTCTGACCATTAGATCTACATCTAACGATTGTGAGGTAAGTTGTTGCCTTTTCTCACCAACATCCCACTTGTCTACCAATTTGCAGAAAAACCCATAATTAGTATCTTAAAACAAACCACATCCCTCCCTGACCTCACCAAAGCAGCCCAAGGAATATATTCTAATTGAAACATATGTATATCAAAATTAGAGTGTTTTGTACCAAGTTTGTGAATAAGTATTATTCTAATTATGATTCGTTGCAACAGACATGAACATTGCTAGTATTTCCAACCATGCATTTTTTCCCTAGTATTCCATAGTTTCGAGTTTTCCATCAAGATATTAGTCACTCATGGTTGATATTTACTTTCAATCATGTACACATATGCACTATGTAACTAGCCTTGCTTATTGGATTCCAAAGCTTAACTTTCACTCCTACTTACAATATGTAGAGTATCTAACAAAAAACAACCACTTTCAACCAGCCCTAGGAAGAATCTATTGTACGAAAAATAGCAAACACTTACCCAAAATTTCTTAATTCATGCCAAAAACTACTACCTAGTACTCCTACCGATTGGTTCGTTTAAACCCATTTATGACAGGGTTGGCCCACATGTCCGTGCTGATGAGGCAGCTTAAACCAACACATTTTGTTTGATCGCTGACATGAGGGACCCACATCTGACCTTCTATCCTGTTATTCCCCCTCAAATCATTATTTTTCCTGAACATTACTTCAAACAGTACTAATGCGTGTTCGTCGATGGCGCCGGTGATGAGCGAGTTAGCCGCTGCTCCGCTGGACGGGCTGGACGCCACGCTGGCCTCCGCATGGGTTGGCAGGCTGGCCCGAGCGTGACTCACGAGCGAGCAAGCCGCCACGCTGGCCTTCGCTCGAGCCACATGGCTGGCTTGAGCGCGGCGCATGCGAGCAAGCCACCGTGCTGCCGTGCCAATCTAGCTAGCAAACCTTGCAGACAAGCAGCTGGACGTAGCTATCTTGGCTAGCTAGCGGTCGCGAGCGCCGGACGGAGCTGGCATCCGGGCTGCCGCAACATGGGCTCTCACCGCCGGCGGTTTAGACCTCGCTTTCTGCCGGCGGCGGTAGCTGCGTCCCATGGCCGAGGATGACTAGGTGGACGGGCCGGAGGTAGGAGGTCACTCGAGGATTTTTGTTGGTAAGAGCATGTAAAATGGTTGATAAGGTAGTCTTATCTTAAGTCTGCCACGTATGCAAGTGGTAGTAGTTTCTTGGCATTTTAGTGGTTTCTTGTAAGGAACAATGTACGTACTACTAGCGACAAAAGGCGATTCTAGGTTGCATTGTACTCCAACGAGTACTACTAGTGGTCGCGGGAGTGTATACCTCGTTTTGTGGGTTCGATCCCGGCCGAACGCACGATGGCCTTTTTTTTAAACATAGTACTACTACACTTCGCTTGGAGGCATATTTTACACAGGTAGTTTGAGTTTTGAAGTCGAACGGACATGCGGCCCCACAATCTGGGTGCACTGGACAGCCTAGCCACGTGAACGGGTTTTCCTTCCCAGCATCCCGTGGCTCGCGTGCTCTCCCTAGCCGCACCTCGCTTGCAGCTTCCTCATCAGCTAGTAGCACATTTAAACTAGTGCCTCCCAATTAAGCCCGAGGAGCCGGAAAAGCCTGGCGGGGCATTGGGAACTGTGCAATATGGCTCCATACGTAAAGTGCTCTACTACTACTCTGTAGCTTGTGGCGTTGCACGCATGGACTTCACTCCATTATCGGCTCTACTATAAAATAAATTCCTCTTGACGTGTTTTTTTTAAACGGAGGCAAAAGCTTTGCTTCATCTCATTCATAAAGATGGAACTACTAACAAAGTTCGTCGAGATGCATTACACCTCCACAAATGGAAGCGAAAAGCCTAGTCTCGCTGTATCAAATAACTCAAATGTTCTGCCCCCGCAGTAACCTTCGCTGATAAACAGGCTGCTAGTGTGTGCGTGAGAGGAGCGGCTGAGTAGGCCAACTACTACTATGTGAGAGGAGCGGCTGAATATAGCACCGAGAGTACCCACTAGGCCACTACGCAGGTGTACTTCCCCTGCATTGATAGTACAGCGATGGTTCTAGAGAATAGTAGTACCCTCCACTTCCAACTGTAGCTCCTTGGCCCTGAGATTCAAGAGTTCAAAACTGGTGCACTATACTAGACTAGACTAGAAGTGCAGTACATCGCACTACTAGTTGAGAAAAGTAGTACTGGTACTGCTACAGTACGAGTACGTACTCCTCCGTCACATAATGTAAGACGTTTTTTGACACTAGTTGGCATGAACAAAAAATGGCAAAAACATACCCAAAATTTCTTAATCCACGCCAAAAACTACTACCTAGTGCCAAAAATTTCTTACTAGTGCTATTATTTACAGTATAATGCAATCCCATAACGTTCCATAATGCTAGTACTAGTAGTAAATAATAGCCTCACCCCTTCGCTGAGGAACGATTTACAGTTGGAAGGGACGAGGCCCTACGGTTACTACGCTCTTAACTCCTCCTCGCCAGTTCCCCTCCCCCCAAAGAGAAGGCAGTTCATCGCTGCTCCCATGGATTCGCCAGGGGGTTATCCTCCTCATCGGGGATGGGAGACCTTGGACGATGATCCTCTGGGAGAAATCGCACGCCGCTCTGACGTCCTCACCGCCGCAAGACTCGGTGCTTCCTGCACCAACTTTTTCAAGACGCTGCTTAAACAGGCTTGGGAAAAGGCCATGCTTGTTGGTCTTCCATGCGTCCTCGAGGAGAAGGTTCTTCTATGGGACAATCCTTCGAACAGTCCACCGCTCCCTTACCATGGTTGCACGTTGACTCCGCTAGAGTTGCCGACGTTGAGAGGTAGTCGGATTTTGTCCGATGAGCAGGTCAGTAATGGAGTTTGTTCATGTAGTACTTAGTTATTCCATTTCCATCCCGTAATTTCTCCGCTGCCCACCGTCTTATATATAGGTCTGGGTCGGTGCTAACGAAGATTGGCTTGCATACCTCCGGCCGGATACCACCATCATTACATCCACAACAGTGCGGCCATTCTGGTAGACCCCTTCTCCACCATTGGGATCGGCCTTCTGGACTTGCTGGGCTTGAATACGTATGATGATGCCTACATGAGATTGAAGACGATAGCAATTATGGACCCGCTGACAAAGCGACGCGGCTAAGATGATTACTATCTCATCGCGGTGTTCGACATAAGGATTGCCATCAATGCAAGACGCAGTAACGGCAGAGGCTGGCGCATGTTGGCGATGGCAGATTTGTACCCCTACACGTTCGAAGACTTCATGCGCCATCTAGGCCGCATCTTCGCAGTGACAAGCCAGGGGACTTGTTTCATCTGGTTGCCATCCTACGGTACGAGAGATTACAAATGGAATGCACAAACCATCATTTGCATCCCTAACGGTACTCCATTATTTTGCAGGGACCAGTCATCCCCCGATCAAAATAAGATCGCCGATCCTGGATGTGCATTTGCATCCGTGATTCGGTCTAACCTGGAACCTTGTAGCTGACTTTGGCATATTGGGATCAACTATCTTAGCAGTCGTTACCCATGGTACCACTGATGTGCAACATGGTCACACAATCTACCACGATCGGACCGTCACCATATACCTAGGTATTCCATTTTTTTAACCCTCTCGCCTTCTCTTTCATTGTTGTACTAGTAGTATACTTAGTAGTACTAGTAGGAGTACTTTTTACCTTGGAGGACGCGTATAGCTAGCTAGGCCCTTGAAGACTTGAACCCACTAGCTGCCACCATTTTTGTTTTTCCATGTCTTACTATCTCATCCATGTAGCCAAGAGTGGCTATATATAATAGGCCGGTTATTTTACTTCCTCTATACCGGAGTAGTACTATTTGCTGCACAGTATTACTGACCGCCATATTTGAGCACAACATTATTATGCATGGACCTTGACTATGTACGTCACCATGTGTCTAGATCTGGGATGCCGCGTGTACCTGATGAACGGCACCGAGTTCGAACCCCGTGATTCTACGTGGGTGCCGAGGAACACTCTTGGAGAGTACTCGCTTTTCATCGGGGACATCTACCCCATTGTGAAGCGGATGCCACCTTCCGTGCACGACACGGAAGGGCTGCCGTTCATGAAGCATGGATGTTTCTTCATTGCGCACCGCCAGATGAACGACATGCTGGGACATGCTATCCCTGATTTATGCCGCTTCAGCTTGGATGAGTCTCCATCGTGTGGAACCGGACTTGAAAGCTGCAACAATGATTCCCGTTGCCCACCTCTATGGATCGTGCCATCCATGAAGAACACCTGGGACTGGAACCTGGAGGAGGACATGCATGTAGCCCATCTATAACGTGTAAGTGGAGTACAGTAATTGTGAACGATAGCGCTGTGAATATATGTAGACTAGTCGTGCACATATTTATCACATGAATTGGAGATGAACTTGTGTGGCATACTGGCATTTGTCCTTTAGAATTTATTACTAGTAAATGTGTTATGTGTACGTGCAACTTGTGTGGTTTTTGCACGGGCTCCAACATGCTCTTTGAGAAAAAAAGGCGGCACAGATTTGGATATACGTGACGTGGCAGCATCATACAGTAGCATCGTTCGCTATAGTTGTAGTACACTCCTACTAGGATGACAACTCCTATAAAACCTTGCGCTTGGATCTTTGCCTCTTCGAGAGGTTCAACAGTTCGTACTCGTGTGAACCTTGCACTTGGCTCTTCGCCTCTTCGGAAGGTCCAACAATGATGATACTACAGTACAATATGCTTCTGGCAATCCGACACCGATTGAACTGCTGCACGTCCACCGCGAGGGAGAGGGAGGGAGAGGGAGAGGGCGCTGTTGTCAAAACCCTCTCCTTGTCCTGCGAACCACCGCGCGCGTGGGCGAGGGAGAGGCGTAGTAAGCAATCTTCTCCTCGTTCGGTGATTTGACAGGACACATCAAAGGAGTACTAGTACTAGTAGTAGTCCATACTGCATCCTTTCCGATTAATATGGCTTAATTTGAAATGAGAAAAATACACTGGCGGTCAACGTATGTAACAATACGCTCTTTATGGTCACTATATATAGTTTTGCGGCGATTATACGATCACTAGCTCATCGTAGAGCACCGTATTGCACCCTACTGACCGGCCGCATAGTCGACGTGGAACTTTGTTGACTGGTTAAATTGTCACCTGGCTTATGGGTCCCACCTGTTAGTTGGCAGAGCTTTACGCAGGCGCGACACGAGTCCAACCCTTGCGCGCGAACCGCCCTGGCTATGTATGTGAGTGCATGCACGTGTCCTCCCTCGGTCTTCCAACAAAGAGTGTACATCGGCTACAAAACAAAGAGTGTGGTACATAATGTACATCTACACTTCCAATGCATTTAGCCTTTAATCTAAATCGAATATTGATTGACTAATGCACCAACTTGTGCTGTAGGTATATGCTACATGTCTATCCTTAATTACAACATGCAACGGCCTTCATTTAATCTTCTTATCTCAATGGTCGAATGCACACATAAGTCTGCTACTTTTGGGCGTTAATTATGCCCTGGTCAATGTGTAAATCTCTAAATGTATAGTCTTTCACGGACGTAAGGAGTAGGTTGAGCACTTGAGCGTGAGCTGTGTGTGTTGCGTCGTGTGCTATGTGCTGCATGGGTGCGTGAGTGTCGCGTGCATCCATGTGTACGTGTGAGTGTTGCATGTTGCATGCATGCATGCATGCATGGGGCTTACTCCCTGCCATTGACATGTTCATATTTCAAGCTTCCTCTGTTCCCTCCATATGGTGATACTCCCTCTGTTCCCAAATAATACGGAGTAAAAGCCTCCCTCTGTTCCCAAATACGGAGTATTTGTCTTTCTACAGATTTCAACAAGTGACTACGTACGGAGCAAAATGAGTGAAGTGAGCGTAGAGGCATAGGGATACTGTAGAAAGGAAGTCCTCGCGATCCATTATTCCCCATCTCGTTCAGAGAGAACTATTCAACTAGTCTTCGCAGTGAAGTGACAATACACGCTGCAAAAGATGTGACACGTAATTAATAAGCTGAACCAGCATGTTGTTGTTACTAAATCAGCCTTATCCAGTACTGCCATCATGTTTGCCAGTAGAGCACGCTTCCACAAATACGCCTACGCACCTCTGTCCTCCATTAACTGACATATGGGCCCTCTTGTGGTAGACCCACAAGTCATCGATGTAACTATTTACACTCCGAAGGACGGTGCCTATATCCTGGTAGTAGTACTAGTAGAATTGAGATTTAATGCACTTTCTTCCCCGTCTTCCACTCTTCTTCCTCCTCTCTTCTTCTTCCTCCTCTCTTCCTCATCGTCGGTCGCACACCATTTACCCCCGCTCACTGCTCTCCCGCCCGCGCCATCTTCCTTGGTAGCTCGCGCATACCATATCCCCGTGCTCACTGCTCGGCCACACGAGGAGAAGCTTCTTCGCTCTCCCGCCCGAATCCACTTTCCCGCTGGCTCGCAAGCACCGAAAACCCCAATGGCAGAACCGACTGACACGCAGAGCCGCGATTGGAATTCCCTCCCTGATGTTTTCTTGGAGCAGATCTGTAGTCGTATGGACCTACTCAGCACCGTCCGTCTGGTCGCATGCTCGATGTCTTTGTACCATCTACTCGTCTGCAACCGGCCGGCTCTTTTCAAGACACCCTGCTTGCTGATGCCCGATCCTCGCAGGTGGCCCAGACACCGACTTGACGATCCTACGGAGGTTGCCGTGGTGCCCCTCGACATGCTACCACTACCCGTCCACTTGTCCTTCATGCACGGCCACTACTGGGCGGGCATGAAGGCCAACTGGATCGTCCTCATCCACCACACTAGTAGTCCGTGGCGTCTCGTGGATATCTACACCCAGCGAGAGATCACCCTTCCATCGTTGGATACCGCCGACATTGAGCCTCGCGGCCCGCCGTACACTCCTGCCTACTACGCACGAGACGCGTCAAGCTTTTGGCTCGACCTCTGTTTGCAGAAAGTTGTAATCTGCGAAGTGCCCACACCATCAGAAGACTACATGGATTACAAGCTCATTGCCTTGTTCAACATGGGATTAGTCTATCTGGAATCCGTTCGCCATACATGGTTATGGCGCATCATCCTGTTGAGGCAACATTTCTGTCTGATGCTATAGTGCACGATGGCATCGTTTACGCGGTCGACGCACATATTGGCTGCCTATACTGGTGGAATCTATCGTCGTGTAATTGTTCTATCTCATCTCATCTTTACCTTCTGAATACGATTGCCTGTTCATTTGTTACAAATTTAGAATTCATAGCATGTCTATAACCACATCATTGCTATATGTTCCTCTCATTTCCTAGATTTTTATGACCACACATGTTATTGTTAGAGTTGATATGAGAATAATTGGCATCTAATGATTGTTAGAATACATATTATGAGCATCACATCATGATTGCTATATGTTACTCTCGTTTACAAGATTTTTATAACAACGCATGTTATTGCTTAGAGTTCATATGAGAACAGTAGTAGTAAGTGCTATGGTAGAATATGAGTAGGCACTGTCATAGCTGTTTTCCTCTCATTGTTACATGATGTTTGAACCATGACATGTTGCTAGAATATGAAAGCCATTGGCTTATTTTTTAACTTGGGGTATGATTATGACCACGGCATTGCAATTCTCTGTCTATGATAGTGTCACTGTTATAATAATCTTAATTCCACACATACTCTGAACATGATTGTTTATTTTTGTCCTTTTGGTCTCCAATTTGAATTGTTGCAGCAGACGCAAATGCGCTGGCCTTCATGTTTCCAGGACCTAGAATCATACCAGCCGATGGGTGGTGGTTTATCACTCGTTCAGCTGACGGCGGTCATTTGATGCTCATTCGCACATACCAAATTGACCAAACCATTACATCAAACCACACGCAGTACAATGCGTGGGGCGTTCGTGACATTGATGGTTATGGTTGGTTCATGTTCGAGAAAGATCCCAGCTCCGTTGGGCCAGGCGTATTCAATTGGAGGCGGGTTTATAGCCTTGGCAACTACTCCTTGTTCCTCGGGCTCAATTATCTGATCATCCAACCAATCATCGATCATATCACCGGTGATGATTACTGTGCTATGCAACTTCCATTCGCGAGGGGGGGGGGGCTGTGTTTACACATCATACCATGGGTTTCATGAATCACCATATCCAGAGATTCGTCGACACAGCTTGTTGCCAGGTAATCTTCAGTGTGTGAAAGGCATCAAGCTTCCATGTGATGGATGGCTTTTGCCAACCCGACATGCGGCGATGTGGTTCATGCCAATAGCAAATATGCACAACTTGATACGTGTTGATATCTAGACTGAGCCATGTATTCTGCTGTTGTAGCACGACCCTCTTTTGTTGGATATTATGTACTGTTGTTAGTTTGAAGCACTCCTCTGGTTTGAAGGATAGATACCTTCCTGGGATCAAGTGCATCGTAACTCACCTGCGTAGGATGTACTGATAATGATGATGGAGATGCTGTGCAGAAGCCATATATACATATATATATATATATATATATATATCAGTTAGGCTTCAAGTGCGTACTTGTTAGTTAAACCTATGTATAAATTGTGACACTAAATACGACTAGTAAGTAGTACAGTAGCAGTACTAGTATACGTCGGTCAAATTATTCATCATGTCCACACATTGAATTGAGGTGACAGCACGCTGCGCGTGAGGTGACACAAGAATACCGGTGGTGTGTTCGGGTATTCTGGACTTCAGATTTGGAGTACAACTTATCAGTCGAAATCTTTCATCATTCACTTAAAACAGTCGATTGATCATACATTGAGTACCATATAACTAGAATTACCGATGCAAGTCGAAGAAGGATTGGCCGGTGCTGCCGGCTGGCATCAAGTTCGATCCCACGGATCAGGAGCTGATCGAGCACCTTGAGGCCAAAGTGAGTGCTGACAGCGCGAGATTTCAGTCTCTCATGGATTTGTTCATAGCAACCATCTACAGCGAGCACATCATATGCTACACCCAACCTGAGAAACTTCCAGGTAAGACACCGATCGGCCGTCTACTTGCACAAACATATTCATTTGTTTATAGCTCTATTTTTCTTTTTAGACGCAGACCTGGTGAAGCAATTACAATTTGACAGTTAATAAAAAGTGAAACAAGTGACTGCAACATGACAAAGATGTTATGAAAATGCCAACTACGTACACTAAAACCTGTATTCCACAATACTGCAGGTATCACACTGAGTGGCCTAAGGAAGCAATTCTTCCAGCGCAATTCCAGGGTGTTCAAAAGGGACACGTGGACGCGTCACAAGATACAGTCGGAGTGCGGCATGCACGGGATGTGGCACAAGACTGGCAATACCTTGCCGATGATGGTCAACGGGCGGCAGACGGGCAGCAAAAAAGGTTCTGATGCTGCACAACAACAAGAACTTCGACCAGCAGAGGACCAACTGGGTTATGCACCAGTACCACCTCGGGGACCTGGAGCAAGAGAAGGAGCGGGAACTAGTCCTCTGCAAGATTTTCTACCAGACAAACACTAGGGCCAGGAGTAAAAAGATTATAAGTTAGTTAGGTATTGGTAGTTGTACTACCTTGTCGTCCGCAAGTTGGTATTGTTGTTAACGATCTTTTGGTATGAGCTTGCATTTGCTTCCAACCATCATGTCGATGGTCGTTTGTTTTGAAACAAATTTTCAGGCACCTGATTTTTATTTGATGGGTAGCATAAGCACCCGCCGTTCGAATTCCCAGTTCTCCAATTTTTTCGAAACAAGTGCATGCACTTATTATCCCGAGAAAAAACAAATACCCATGCTGCATCCCAGTTATCAGTCTGTACTTGCAGAATTCTCTCGTTTATTGAGCACGTATATTGTTTTTTTAGGTGGAGCAAGTTTCAACTGGGCTGCAGACTGCCCAGGGTTGGTTTTGTTTTTAATAGGCCCAGCCCATGACGACAACGGGGCACAAAGATCTAGCAGGTATCTACTAGCCTCTGGCCCGCCAGCGTTAGTTATATTTTGTCTTACAACATCCGCATGCAGTTTTTTTTACTGAATCAAACACACAGCCCAGTTCTATTTTCCTCTTGAAACGCATGTCCTACATCCGTTTTCTAATCTCTACCTATAGTTTTACTAGTTCATATACACGTATCATTATATTGAAAACACATGAAATTCCCTTTTCATATTTACATCCTTATTTTTGTTGTTTTTCCCACCCAGCGCTGATTTTTTTGACCACTGGTTTTCCCTTAAACTAAATCAATTGTCCCACGTCTTATTTTCTCACAAAAACAAAACGATTTTTTTGGCAAATCGATAAGTTCTTAAAAAATGTTTATCATTTCTGGATTACAACAGTTCGGACTCCATCGAAATATGCAAAATAAGGTTGAACTTTTTGACCGTGGTCCTGGGCAGAAAATTTGCTGTAATAAATTACTTAAGAATTAGCAAATGGGCTGCAAATTATAAAAAAATAGCAAATGGGCTTTATGTTGTCTGCCACAGATTTGGAGGCTGACTTGTGGGCCTACCAAGTTCATGCGTACACAAGGTTTCGCAAAAAACAAACTTAGTCAACAATCGACTCTACCAGGGTCAGACCGTTAGATGTCAATCTAACGGCAATCATGCTTCTTCAGTCTCTAATCTTCCTGCCCCAGCCGCCCAAACCAGCACCGCCGATACCACCTGCTCCCGCCTCCTCTGGCCGGCAGTGCTGCGGGGCAGGCCTCACGGCCCCATCATACTCACATCCCTGACCTGTCTATCCCTCTACTCACCCACACCTCCTGTTATTTTCTGGCGACGGCAGCCGAACCAGTCAACCCTCGTACTCTCCACCGCGTGGGCAGCCACTGCCGTGTCTTCCCCGGCTCCGTGTCGTTCCCTTCGTAGGCCTCGTCGTCGTCCACCGCCCTGGTGCTCTCGGTGCGGCGTGGTCAACGATGTCCATCTAAGGGCCGTAGTGCTTCTTCAACCTCTGGTCTTCTTGCCCCAGCCGCCCAAAGCAGCGCCGGTCGTGCCGCATGCTCCTGCCTCCCGTGGCCGGTTGTGCTGCCGCGGAGGCCTCACCGTCCCCATACTACTCCCACTGCTGGCCAGGCCATCCCTCCACTCACCCACTCCCCCAGTTATTCTGCGGCGACGGCAGCCTCACACCACAGCCGAACCAGTGAACCCTCGTGCTCCTCTCCGCGTGGGCATCCACTGCCGCGTCTTCCCCGACTCCATGTTGTCCCCTTCCTAGGCCTCACCGTAGTCCACCGCCGTGGTACTCTTGGTGCGTCGTGGTCAATGTGGTCAACGACCGACTTCCATCGGAAAAGTACTATACGTGGAGAGGCTGACAGCTGGGTCCACAACAACCGCAAGGAAGTTCCTCCTTATTACGCGCAAAATAATTATTCCTCCACCTGACAGCGGGGACCCACCGGACGGACCACCACTATTTCGCAGAAAAAATGTTTCCCCCTGACTGCTGGGACCCACCGGACGGGCCACCGTATTTTGCGAAAAAAATGTTTGCCCCTGACTGCTGGGACCCACCGGACGGATGATACGTCTCCAACGTATCTATAATTTTTGATTGCTCCATGCTACTTTATCTACTGTTTTGGACTATATTGGGCTTTATTTTCCACTTTTATATTACTTTTGGGACTAACCTATTAACCGGAGGCCCAGCCCAGAATTGTTGTTTTTTGCCTTTTTCAGTATTTCGAAGAAACAGAATATCAAACGGAGTCCAAACGGAATGAAACCTTCGGGATCGTGATTTTTCAACCGAACGTGATCCAGGAGACTTCGACCCTACTCCAAGAATCTTCCGAGGAGGTCACGAGGGTAGAGGGCGCGCCCCCCTGGGCGCGCCCCCCTACCTCGTGGGCCCCTTGGAGGTCCACCGACGTACTCCTTCCTCCTATATATACCTATGTATCCCCGAACGATCAGAACAGGAGCCAAAAACCTAATTCCACCACCGCAACCTTCTGTATCCACAAGATCCCATCTTGGGGCCTGTTCCAGAGCTCCGCCAGAGGGGGCATCCACCATGGAGGGCTTCTACATCATCACCATAGCCCCTCCGATGAAGTGTGAGTAGTTTACTTCAGACCTTCGGGTCCATAGCTAGTAGCTAGATGACTTCTTCTATCTTTTTGGATCTCAATACAATGTTCTCCCCCTCTCTCGTGGAGATCTATTCGATGTAATCTTCTTTTTGCGGTGTGTTTGTTAAGACCGATGAATTGTGGTTTTATGATCCAGTATTATCTATGGAAAATATTTGATTCTTCTCTGAATTCTTTTATGTATGATTGAGTTATCTTTGCAAGTCTCTTCGAATTATCCTTTTGGTTTGGCCAACTAGATTGGTAGTTCTTGCAATGGGAGAAGTGCTTAGCTTTGGGTTCAATCTTGCGGTGTCCTTACTCAGTGACAGAAAGAGTTGCAAGGCATGTATTGTATTGTTGCCATCGAGGATAAAAATATGGGGTTTTTTATCATATTGCATGAATTTATCCCTCTACATCATGTCATCTTGCTTACGGCGTTACTCTGTTTTTACTTAATACTCTAGATGCATGCTGTATAGCGGTCGATGAGTGGAGTAATAGTAGTAGATGAAGAATCGTTTCGATCTACTTGTTTTGGACGTGATGCCTATATACATGATCATTGCCGAGATATACTCATAACTATGCTCAATTCTGTCAATTGCTCAATAGTAATTTGTTCACCCACCGTAGAATACTTATGCTCTTGAGAGAAGCCACTAGTGAAACCTATGGCCCCCGGGTCTATTCTTATCATATCAATCTATATAACTTGATTTGCTTGCTTTGTTTTTACTTTGCCTTTACTTTTACTTTGCATCTATCTATCAAAAATACCAAAAATACTATATCTATCAGATCTCACTCTCGTAAGTGACCGTGAAGGGATTGACAACCCCTAAGCGTTGGTTGTGAGTTGCTATCGTTTTGTGTACGTACGAGGGACTTGTGCGTGGTCTCCTACTGGATTGACACCTCGGTTCTCAAAAACTGAGGGAAATACTTACGCTACTTTACTGCATCATCCTCTCCTCTTCGTGGAAATCCAACGCAGTGCTCATGTGACGCCCCCGATTCAATCGTACACTAATCATGCACGCAAATGTGTACGATCAAGATCAGGGACTCACGGGAAGATATCACAACACAACTCTACAAATAAAATAAGTCATACAAGCATCATAATACAAGCCAGGGGCCTCGAGGGCTCGAATACAAGTGCTCGATCATAGACGAGTCAGCGGAAGCAACAATATCTGAGTACATACATAAGTTAAACAAGTTGCCATAAGATGGCTAGCACAAACTGGGATACAGATCGAAAGAGGCGCAGGCCTCCTGCCTGGGATCCTCCTAACTACTCCTGGTCGTCGTCGTCAGCCTGCACGTAGTAGTAGGCACCTCCAATGTAGTAGTCATCGTCGACGCTGGCTCCTGGCTCCTGGACTCCAGCATCTAGTTGCGATAACCAGAAAGAAAGGAAAGGGGAAAAAGGGGGGAGAAAGCAACCGTGAGTACTCATCCAAAGTACTCGCAAGCAAGGAGCTACACTACATATGCATGGGTATATGTGTAAAGGGCCATATCGGTGGACTGAACTGCAGAATGCCAGAATAAGAGGGGGATAGCTAATCCTGTCGAAGACTACGCTTCTGGCAGCCTCCGTCTTGCAGCATGTAGAAGAGAGTAGATTGAAGTCCTCCAAGTAGCATCTCCAAGTAGCATATCCAGGTAGCACCTCCAAGCGCATCTCCAGTCGCATCGCATAGCATAATCCTACCCGGCGATCCTCTCCTCGTCGCCCTATAGAAAAGCGATCACCGGGTTGTCTGTGGAACTTGGAAGGGTGTGTTTTATTAAGTATCCGGTTCTAGTTGTCATAAGGTCAAGGTACAACTCCAAGTCGTCCTGTTACCGAAGATCACGGCTATTCGAATAGATTAACTTCCCTGCAGGGGTGCACCACATAGCCCAACACGCTCGATCCCATTTGGCCGGACACACTTTCCTGGGTCATGCCCGGCCGCGGAAGATCAACACGTCGCAGCCCCACCTAGGCAAAACAGAGAGGCCAGCACGCCGGTCTAAACCTAAGCGCACAGGGGTCTGGGCCCATCGCCCATAGCACACCTGCACGTTGCGAGGGCGGCCGAAAGCAGACCTAGCCTAGTGGCGTTCCAGTCCAATTCGGCGCGCGCCGCTCCGTCGCTGACGTCTGAAGTGCTTCGGCTGATACCACGACGTCGGGATACCCATAACTACTCCCGCGTAGATGGTTAGTGCGTATAGGCTCGTAGCCAACTCAGATCAAATACCAAGATCTCGTTAAGCGTGTTAAGTGTCCGCGAATGCCGAACAGGGCCAGGCCCACCTCTCTCCTAGGTGGTCTCAACCTGCCCTGCCGCTCTGCCACAAAGTAACAGTCGGGGGCCGTCGGGAACTCAGGCCCACCACTACCGGGTTGGAGCCACCTGTCCTTTCAGCCCCCTCGTCAGAATCACTTGCGGGTACTCAATGAGCTGACCCGACTTTAGTCACCATCTGTATAGTATGTATGTATGTATAGTATATACCCGTGATCACCTCCCAAGTGATCACGGCCCGATAGTATAGCAAGGCAGACTGACAAGAATGTAGGGCCAATGATGATAAACTAGCATCCTATACTAAGCATTTAGGATTGCAGGTAAGGTATCAACAGATGTAGCGACAATGTCAGGCTATGCATCAGAATAGGATTAACGAAAGCAGTAACATGCTACACTACTCTAATGCAAGCAGTATAGAGGAGAATAGGTGATATCTGGTGATCAAGGGGGGGGCTTGCCTGGTTGCTCTGGCAAGAGAGAGAGGGGTCGTCGGTGATGTAGTCGACCACAGGGGCATCAGCATCGTCACGGGGTCTACCGGAGAGAAGAGGGGGGAGAAACAGTAAATACATAGCAATCAAGTGCATAACAGGACAACAAGCAGATCTAGACGTGTTCTAACGCGGTAGTAGGTGATACCGACGAAGGGGGAAAGCATCCGGGAAAGTATTCCCGGTGTTTCGTGTTTTCGGACAGATGAACCGGAGGGGAAAAGTTGCGAGTTCGATAGGTTAGGGGTGTGTGGCGGACGAACGGACTGCGTATCCGGAATCGTCTCGTCGTTCTGAGCAACTTTCATGTTGAAAGTTTTTCCATCCGAATTACGGGTTATTTTATATTAATTTTCAAAGTTTTAATTCATTTTCTAATTTATTTTAATTCGAAATTAATGTTAAATTGCTAGATGTACCCAGCACAGTGTACACAAAAATTGTACACAGGCTGACAAGTGGGACCAGGGGAACCCAGTTGACCAGTCAAACTTTGACTGGTCAACAGGGGTGGGGCCCCCTGCCATTGACTGTCTAGTTAACTAACATGTTTACTTAGGCTAATTAGATAGTTAATTGGTTAATTAAGCAACATTAATTAAGTTAATTAATTAATTAATTAATTAATTATTCTTTTTTTTATCTTTTTTTTAACAAGGGTGTGAGGGGGGGCCCACTGGGCAGTTGCCCATAGGGCCAAACGGGCACGGGCGATGGATCGAGTGCGGGGCGCCAGGACGTGGCCGAACCCAACCGGGCGCCGGACAGGGGAGGGCGCCGGCCGCGGCGAAGGTAGCAGGGGCCGCGGTTGGTTGGGCGCCGGCGGTTGGCTGCCGCGGGCGGCGCCTGCAAGGGCAGGCGCGAGAGGGGGGTGGCGCCTGCGGGCGCACACGGGGAAGGTCGGAGTGGGGCGGCGAGCGGCCATGAGTGTGGCGGACGCGGCGGCCGTGGGTGGTCGCGGTTGGGGCCGGGACGGAGCTAGGCGCGCATCGGGCGCCGGTCAGGCGCAGCGCGGGGAGGAGGAGGGGAGAGGAGGCCGGGGGCCTCACCGCTGATGTAGGGACAGGGCAGTGGGGCTCGGGGAGGAGACGACGAGGTCCGGTGGGAGGCTCCGGCGAGGTCCAGGCAGCGGCGCGGGTGAAGGGGACGAGGCAGCCACCGAGATCCGGCGACGGAGCGGTCGCGGACGGGGCGGCGTGGTCCTGGTCGACGACGTCGAGGTGGCGAGGCGCCGCCTCTAGGTCGGGGAGGCGACGGGCGTCGGCATGGGCGACGTGGCGACGACGGCGACGCAGGGGAGAACGATGGCGCTGGCGGACCAGCGAGGCGGCCTCCGGTGACGGGGTCGGGGCGGCCACGGATGGGGCGTGCGCGGAGCTCGAGGGGAGACGACCGACGACCCGGTGCACGAAGGAGAGGGAGGAGGCCGGGAAGTGCGGCGCCGGTGGGGCGCCGTGGTGGCGCGGGGGCGCTGGCGTTCGGCGGCGACGAGCGGTGGGGGGGGCGAGGGGATCGGAATCCC
>NC_041393.1:278871085-278878852 GCF_002162155.2 Triticum dicoccoides | reverse complement strand
GGGAGTGGCGTCGTGGGGGAGGAGGGCGCGGGGCGTCGGCCCGATCCAGTGGGAGGAGAGAGGGAGGAGTGGATCGAGGGGGGTGAGTGGGTGGCGGCTAGGGCTCGGCCGAGTGGGGAGCGGGGGTTATGCAGGGGGCGAGTGGGCCGGCCTGGGGTGGGCTGGCCGACTGGGCCGGCCGGTTGGCTAGCTGGGTCGGTTGGCCCGGGGGTTTGGGGGGTTTCTTTTTCTTTTTTTTGTTAGTTTGTTTTTCTATTTTATTTCTTTTCTCTTTTCTGTTTTATTAAATTTCGGTTTTTATGAAAAACCCAAGTTGCACCTAAAATATTTTTAATACTTATGCCACTACCGCAATTAACTTGGCACCTAATATAAAACCATTTGTAATTGTTTATTATTTTATAATCATTTAACTAATTGTTTTGCTACTATTATATTCATTTTGAGTATTTACATATTTTATACAAGTGTGGTTTCTCCACCATAATTACCTACGCATTATTTGGCACCACCAGAACATTTTAGTTTTATTATTTGAAAACTTTTGTTGTTTGCCTATATTTTAAATTTGAATTTGAATCGTTTTGAACTAACACGAGTTTACCAACAGTAAACGAGGTGACGTGGCATCATTAGCAGAGGTTCGCTGTAGCTTAAATACCCGGGCGTCACAATTCTCCTCCACTACAAGAAATCTCGTCCCGAGATTTAAGAGGGGGACTAGGGGGGAAGGTCTGGTTACGAAATCCTAACGAATCTTCTCGTCTTTGGTTGCTCTTCTTGAAGAGATCAATCCATTACACTGATGTCTTCATTCCTCTGCTTCAGGTCATCAGGATGAAGTCGGCATCCTTTCTTCGGGATCTTCATCGTATTTAAGAACAGGTAACGAGGCAGATCAGCAACGACAGAATGCTATAAGGGTAATAATCTGGGATTAACCCATGAATGAGCATATGAGTACCTCTCGAGTTGAACAAAATAAAACACATCGAGAGTAAAGTTGGAAGGTACAATAAGAAGTTTCAAGCAGCCAGGCAATCGTTCATCGCCTAGGCAGAAGGTGAAAAGGGGTTTCAAGCAACGGAATAATTATTGTGTCCGATGCCAGAATTGACGATCTCATTGGAAGGTGGCTCATGAATTACATACGAGTCCACGCGGGAGGAATAACTTTGGGAACAGGGGGTGTACAGGAGAGTCAGGTTTCGATCCTGTGGAACTATGGGTTATGGGCCCACCATGTGGGTTAAAAGTAGGAAAGGCGGTGACGTCTTGCACAATCATGTAAGCAAGGCATGTCAGAGGAGAGTCTATGGGTCATGTCGGCAACAACATAGGTACCAAGGGCGAGGGACGAAGAGAACCATTTTCCTGCTCGTTGAACGAGGCGGACCAATAGGCAAAGTTCTCGTCCATCGGCGGTTACCGGAAGTTATCAACAGTAGAAACAGGGTTACACCAGACAGGAAGGTACACCGAGGTGTTTACCTAAGCAGGGGATTACCACTGCTCGGTTAAGTAGTTAACAAGTAAGTTTGAACAAAACAACGGGAAGGAAAATGTGCTTAAACACGTATATCAGCGGTATATCCTTCCCAAGGACAAGCAGAGCATGATATCCATGACAGGATATTATGTAGAAAACTCCTTAGGTAGGGGAGAGAAATTTCATGAAATTACCCATACAACGGTGTTAGGATAAACGATAAATAAAATTTAGCATCGTGCTTCAAATGTTCCTGTTGAAAATCGGAGTACCATTGACATGCTTCGAGATAGCATTGACATGGTCTTCATGTAAAGGTCATACTTCGGATACACAAAGGATTCATCAGGAATAACTTATAGAATAAGTCTTACAATTTCCTCATGGATGAATGGATAACCTTGCTGAAAAGGAATCTATAATGATAGGTCCTCCAGCCAGGGGGGGTGCTAGGCATGACATCATGTTACCGGGTCATCAAAGGATCAACATCATGACCCTTGGAGAGTTGTCCCAACCATCATATCTGACCGAGATTCAGATCCGATTGGTGTCAGGATACCTCAGACTTAGGATACCTGAGAAGAAAAGGTGCGACGCAAATTGACGAGATGACAATGTAAGATTCTCGGGGAAATGAACTATGAAGTGTTTTCCATTATCAAGAGTCCATCATTAACCCAAGGAGAGGACAAGGAGGTGTCTGGTGAACTCAACGGCAATTCACCGAGATTCCCAAAAGATGGATTTCCACAATTAAGTGAACAAGGAGATAACATTGGTCAGATCAAATGATATAATGATGTATGCTCGAGGGAAAACATACACAACTGAAAAATGGTAGAAGGGTGCACCCAGGAATCTGGACTAGGTAGCACGATCAATGTTCGAATGATGATTCAATAAGCAATAGACTTAGAATGAAACTGTAGACCAATAACTTCAAAGCAATAGGGTTGCTAGAAGTTTAGAATTTACACATCACAGACCATTTGTTGGTATTCCGGTTAGAAACAACACGGAGACCAGGAAACGAACGCAAAAGGCGAGAGATATTACTATATCAAGAATTCTCAAGAGGTGGTAAAATTACCACGACATTCTCAACATAAAAGGTGGTAATACTCCGCGGTAGATCATAACATAAGTTGGATAGCATGGAACTCAAGGTACAACACAAAACAAGAACAAGTTTTGTGTTGGAGGGAATGCAATAATGTTGTGGATGATAACCCAAATCATCGAGGGCAAAGGATGCTATTTCTCATCATGAACTCAATTCATATCCTGGAAGAGCTCGGAATGATGATGATGATCACGACACATTTGTTGAGAGATTTCGTGAAGATGTAATCGATTGGCGATGACATCAAGTCAAAGAAATGATGAAGCGAAGGGTTATTGGAACCACAGTTATGACACAAACTCGAACTCAAGCTTGTTGTTTAAGGTGAAAGGGTATGACGAGGAAAATCGACGTATGCTTAGCTATCGTCGCAAATTGGTGCTCCGAGAATAAGGACCCGGTAGCACAGTTGGAATCGTCACGACAAAGATATAGTCAAACAGGCTAGGAATGGCGTGATCGGGTACAAACTCGTACTTATAGAAGCTTACTGAAGAGTTGTTGAACCGTAGAGCGGACTCGGTTCAGTTATTGGTGTCTTTGAGTGTTTAATAACTCAGAGCCCGTGAAAAATTGGAATCCGTGAGAATGTAGTACTTGATGAAGAACTCATAAGAAGTTCTGCAGTTCCATGATAATTTCAAGATACCAGGGGGTAATACTCGACGACAATTCAAAGTAGAGGCTGGACTAGGGCATTACTCTACATAAGACCAGTGCTTAACTTGCACGAGAAATGGTATTTAAAGGAGAACATGGTCAGAAACCACGATCATAAATGATTGAACCACAGATACAAGATGAACTTATAACAAGGGGGTAACTATTTTTACGAGCAGCTTCCATGATAAGTTACACATCGTGTCCATGGGCATGAACGCAAGGTTCAAGGTCGACTCCCACTTCTCCGATGCATAACCTTTCATTTACTTCTCGCGTTCGATGAAGTTGCAGTGTTGAAATTTTATCTGGTGAAGCGCCAGAAGAGTATGACTCGTGAAAACTTTCGGGTTCACACGGTTTAGAGAAGGCATATGTTCAACCCATAGGGGCTTCTTAGAAACATATACCTCAAGTTTCAAGAGTAAATAACACAAGCCCGAAAGCAGAGCATGGTTGGCCAAGCAGAGGATACAACTTAACAAAGGCATTATGTATCAGGGGAAGAACTCACACGGTGATCAAATGTGAAGGACACTGTCGGATAACAATCCAACAAAGGACTTGATGGTCCGCAAAGGATCTGATACGAGTATCTGTACTCAACTAGAGGAAGAAGAATGCAAGGAGATCAGATTATAGAAACAACTGACTAACTCATTTGTCAAATGCAAAGGAAATATGATTTCCAAATCAAGGGATCAGAAGCAATGCTCTGATTAGGGATGGATAAGTTGAATAGCCTTATGGTACAATCAACGGCAATTGGATTGGTCGAGAACCAATTCCAGTTAAAAGAATGGCAGCTCAGCCGGAAAAGTAACTTATAAGGATCAAAGATGATTGCGTGTATTCGCAAACATATTGAGTCAACAGACTCCAAAAATGATAATGACAAGGAATGTCAATAAGACTACGAGAGTTATGGGATTAACCATAATGCAAGCAATCAAGAACTTCAAGAGCAATAGGATGCTCAAGATTTTTGGAAGATCGAATGATATTTCGAGGATTGGTGACATACATGAAACAACTGGGGATGAGTGGATACTCGGTAAGTGCGAGAAATTTATCCGTAGTGGTATTCATATAGCAAAGAACTGCGAGGCAGTAGGCACAAAGTATTCTCGAAACATTAGAGAAAATTTCAAGGTATCTTGTAATAACAAGATCGACTGGGTATAAAGTAAGGACGACGGGTGTAAGTATTTATCCCTGGGGATATTTCGGTGGAAGGGAATTGCAAAAGCAACGGGCACAAGGTCTCGAGAGAATATTGGAGAGTATCTTCGAAATCTTCTGGTGCAGCAGGCGGTCATCGGTAACTTGTGGCTCCCCGGTAGAAGGTACTTGCGAGAACCTAAAGTTAGATTTTAGTAAAAATCGTTTAACCCGAATAGAAGAGAGTTCAGAGTCCCAGAGTAAAGATCGAGGAGTAAAAGATCCTAGTACCACCCGATGGCGACGTGGGCCCGTAAGGCACACAGCCAAGTTAGTATAAGTTTTTGTAATGTCTAGACTCGACTTCGGCCAAGGAGTGTGGAAGGGGGATTCCTACAGGCAGTCGGCTCTGATACCAACTTGTGACGCCCCCGATTCAATCGTACACTAATCATGCACGCAAATGTGTACGATCAAGATCAGGGACTCACGGGAAGATATCACAACACAACTCTACAAATAAAATAAGTCATACAAGCATCATAATACAATCCAGGGGCCTCGAGGGCTCGAATACAAGTGCTCGATCATAGACGAGTCAGCGGAAGCAACAATATCTGAGTACAGACATAAGTTAAACAAGTTGCCATAAGATGGCTAGCACAAACTGGGATACAGATCGAAAGAGGCGCAGGCCTCCTGCCTGGGATCCTCCTAACTACTCCTGGTCATCGTCGTCAGCCTGCACGTAGTAGTAGGCACCTCCAATGTAGTAGTCGTCGTCGACGCTGGCTCCTGGCTCCTGGACTCCAGCATCTGGTTGCGACAACCAAAAAGAAAGGAAAGGGGAAAAAGGGGGGAGAAAGCAACCGTGAGTACTCATCCAAAGTACTCGCAAGCAAGGAGCTACACTACATATGCATGGGTATATGTGTAAAGGGCCATATCGGTGGACTGAACTGCAGAATGCCAGAATAAGAGGGGGATAGCTAATCCTGTCGAAGACTACGCTTCTGGCAGCCTCCGTCTTGCAGCATGTAGAAGAGAGTAGATTGAAGTCCTCCAAGTAGCATCTCCAAGTAGCATATCCAGGTAGCACCTCCAAGCGCATCTCCAGTCGCATCGCATAGCATAATCCTACCCGGCGATCCTCTCCTCGTCGCCCTGTAGAAAAGCGATCACCGGGTTGTCTGTGGAACTTGGAAGGGTGTGTTTTATTAAGTATCCGATTCTAGTTGTCACAAGGTCAAGGTACAACTCCAAGTCGTCCTGTTACCGAAGATCACGGCTATTCGAATAGATTAACTTCCCTGCAGGGGTGCACCACATAGCCCAACACGCTCGATCCCATTTGGCCGGACACACTTTCCTGGGTCATGCCCGGCCGCGGAAGATCAACACGTCGCAGCCCCACCTAGGCAAAACAGAGAGGCCAGCACGCCGGTCTAAACCTAAGCGCACAGGGGTCTGGGCCCATCGCCCATAGCACACCTGCATGTTGCGAGGGCGGCCGAAAGCAGACCTAGCCTAGTGGCGTTCCAGTCCAATTCAGCGCGCGCCGCTCCGTCGCTGACGTCTGAAGTGCTTCGGCTGATACCACGACGTCGAGATACCCATAACTACTCCCGCGTAGATGGTTAGTGCGTATAGGCTCGTAGCCAACTCAGATCAAATACCAAGATCTCGTTAAGCGTGTTAAGTCTCCGCGAACGCCGAACAGGGCCAGGCCCACCTCTCTCCTAGGTGGTCTCAACCTGCCCTGCCGCTCCGCCACAAAGTAACAGTCGGGGGCCGTCGGGAACTCAGGCCCACCACTACCGGGATGGAGCCACCTGTCCTTTCAGCCCCCTCGTCAGAATCACTTGCGGGTACTCAATGAGCTGACCCGACTTTAGTCACCATCTGTATAGTATGTATGTATGTATAGTATATACCCGTGATCACCTCCCAAGTGATCACGGCCCGATAGTATAGCAAGGCAGACTGACAAGAATGTAGGGCCAATGATGATAAACTAGCATCCTATACTAAGCATTTAGGATTGCAGGTAAGGTATCAACAGATGTAGCGACAATGTCAGGCTATGCATCAGAATAGGATTAACGAAAGCAGTAACATGCTACACTACTCTAATGCAAGCAGTATAGAGGAGAATAGGCGATATCTGGTGATCAAGGGGGGGGCTTGCCTGGTTGCTCTGGCAAGAGAGAGAGGGGTCGTCGGTGATGTAGTCGACCACAGGGGCATCAGCATCGTCACGGGGTCTACCGGAGAGAAGAGGGGGGAGAAACAGTAAATACATAGCAATCAAGTGCATAACAGGACAACAAGCAGATCTAGACGTGTTCTAACGCGGTAGTAGGTGATATCGACGAAGGGGGAAAGCATCCGGGAAAGTATTCCCGGTGTTTCGTGTTTTCGAACAGATGTACCGGAGGGGAAAAGTTGCGAGTTCGATAGGTTAGGGGTGTGTGGCGGACGAACGGACTGCGTATCCGGAATCGTCTCGTCGTTCTGAGCAACTTTCATGTTGAAAGTTTTTCCATCCGAATTACGGGTTATTTTATATTAATTTTCAAAGTTTTAATTCATTTTCTAATTTATTTTAATTCGAAATTAATGTTAAATTGCTAGATGTACCCAGCACAGTGTACACAAAAATTGTACACAGGCTGACAAGTGGGACCAGGGGAACCCAGTTGACCAGTCAAACTTTGACTGGTCAACAGGGGTGGGGCCCCCTGTCATTGACTGTCTAGTTAACTAACATGTTTACTTAGGCTAATTAGATAGTTAATTGGTTAATTAAGCAACATTAATTAAGTTAATTAATTAATTAATTAATTATTCTTTTTTTTTATCTTTTTTTTAACAAGGGTGTGAGGGGGGGCCCACTAGGCAGTTGCCCATAGGGCCAAACGGGCACGGGCGATGGATCGGGTGCGGGGCGCCAGGACGTGGCCGAACCCAACCGGGCGCCGGACAGGGGAGGGCGCCGGCCGCGGCGAAGGTAGCAGGGGCCGCGGTTGGTTGGGCGCCGGCGGTTGGCTGCCGCGGGCGGCGCCTGCAAGGGCAGGCGCGAGAGGGGGGTGGCGCCTGCGGGCGCACACGGGGAAGGTCGGAGTGGGGCGGCGAGCGGCCATGAGTGTGGCGGACGCGGCGGCCGTGGGTGGTCGCGGTTGGGGCCGGGACGGAGCTAGGCGCGCATCGGGCGCCGGTCAGGCGCAGCGCGGGGAGGAGGAGGGGAGAGGAGGCCGGGGGCCTCACCGCTGATGTAGGGACAGGGCAGTGGGGCTCGGGGAGGAGACGACGAGGTCCGGTGGGAGGCTCC
>NC_041393.1:278860319-278870531 GCF_002162155.2 Triticum dicoccoides | reverse complement strand
ATCCAGTGGGAGGAGAGAGGGAGGAGTGGATCGAGGGGGGGTGAGTGGGTGGCGGCTAGGGTTCGGCCGAGTGGGGAGCGGGGGTTATGCAGGGGGCGAGTGGGCCGGCCTGGGGTGGGCTGGCCGACTGGGCCGGCCGGTTGGCTAGCTGGGTCGGTTGGCCCGGGGGTTTGGGGGGTTTCTTTTTCTTTTTTTTTGTTAGTTTGTTTTTCTATTTTATTTCTTTTCTCTTTTCTGTTTTATTAAATTTCGGTGTTTATGAAAAACCCAAGTTGCACCTAAAATATTTTTAATACTTATGCCACTACCGCAATTAACTTGGCACCTAATATAAAACCATTTGTAATTGTTTATTATTTTATAATCATTTAACTAATTGTTTTGCTACTATTATATTCATTTTGAGTATTTACATATTTTATACAAGTGTGGTTTCTCCACCATAATTACCTACGCATTATTTGGCACCACCAGAACATTTTAGTTTTATTATTTGAAAACTTTTGTTGTTTGCCTATATTTTAAATTTGAATTTGAATCGTTTTGAACTAACACGAGTTTACCAACAGTAAACGAGGTGACGTGGCATCATTAGCAGAGGTTCACTGTAGCTTAAATAACCGGGCGTCACAGCTCAAGAGGTAGCAAGAAGAATTTCTGGCGCCATTGCCGGGGAGGCTCACGCAAGTAAGTCAACCATACCAAGTACCCATCGCAATCCCTATCTGTCGCATTACATTATTCGCCATTTGCCTCTCGTTTTCCTCTCCCCCACTTCACCCTTGTCGTTTTATTTGCCCTCTCTTTCCCAATCTCCTCCTCTCCTTCCCGTTTGCCTTTTTCCTGTTGCCTTTCTGTTTGCTTGAAAAAGGATTACTTGTTGCCATGGCACAAGATAATACCAAATCGTGTGATTTCTTGAATACCAGTAATACTGATTTCCTTAGTACTCCGATTGCTCCTCTTAATAATGATGAGTCTTGTGAAATCAATACCTCTTTGTTGAATCTTGTTATGAAAGATCAATTCGCCTGCCTTCCTAGTGAAGATGCCGCTACTCATCTAAACAATTTTGTTGATTTGTGTGATATGCAAAAGAAGAAAGATACGGATATAATATATTGTCAAATTGAAGTTATTCCCGTTTTCACTTAGAGATCGTGCTAAAGTTTGGTTTTCATCTTTGCCTAAAAATAGTATTGGTTCTTGGAACAAGTGCAAAGATGCTTTTATCTCTAAGTATTTTTCTCCCGCTAAGATTATTACTCTTAGGAATGATATCATGAATTTTAAACAACTTGACCAAGAGCATGTTGCACAATCTTGGGAAAGAATGAAATTAATGCTTCGCAATTGCCCTACTCATGGTTTGAATTTATGGATGATCATACAAATTTTTTATGCCGGATTGAATTTTGCTTCTAGAAATCTTTTAGATTCGGCCGCGGGAGGCACTTTTATGGAAATTACGTTAGGGTATGCTACCAAAATGCTTGATAATATTATGGCTAATTATTCTCAATGGCACACCGAAAGATCTTCTAGTAAAAAAGTGCATGCTATAGAAAAAATCAATGTTTTGAGTGAAAAGATGGATGAACTTATGAAGATGTTTGCTCCTAAAAATACTCCTCTTGATCCCAATGATATGCCTTTATCTACTTTGCTTGAGAATAATAATGAATCTATGGATGTGAATTTTGTTGGTAGGAATAGTTTTGGAAACAACGCTTATAGAGGGAATTTTAATCCTAGGCCTTATCCTAGTAATCCTTCTAATAATTATGGAAATTCCTGCAATAACTCTTATGGAAATTTTAATAAGATGCCCTCTGAATTTGAGAGTAGTGTTAAATAGTTTATGAATTCACAAAAGAATTTTAATGCTTTGCTTGAACAGAAATTGCTTAAAGTTGATGATTTGTCTAGGAACGTTGATAGAATTTCTCTTGAAATTGATTCTTTAAAGATTAGATCTATTCCTCCTAAGCATGATATCAATGAGTCTCTCAAAGCCATGAGAATTTCCATTGATGAGTGCAAGGAAAGAACCGCTAGGATGCGTGCTTCCAAAGATGCTTTTATTAAAGCGTGTTCTTCCAATCCCTATGAAAATCCAGATGAAGATCTAAAAGTTATTGATGTGTCCCCCATTAAATCTTTGTTTTGTAATATGAATCTTGATGAATCTGAAGATTATCTTCCTTTACCTAGAAGGTGTTCTAAGAATTCGGAGTTTTTAGATCTTGATGATGAAATTGATGAAAGTGGGATTGAAATAAATAAAAACCGTGATGTTGCTAAACCCACTATTTTGGATCCCAAGGAATTTAATTATGAAAATTTCTCTTTGATTGGTTGTATTTCTTTTTTGCAATCTGTGCTAGAATCTCCTCATGCTTATAGTCAAAATAAGGCCGTTACCGAACACATTGTTGATGCCTTGATGCAATCTTATGAAGAAAAACTTGAGTTGAAAGTTTCTATCCCTAGAAAACTCTATGATGAGTGGGAACCTACTATTAAAATTAAAATTAAAGACTTTGAGTTTCATGCTTTGTGTGACTTGGGTGCTAGTGTCTCTACTATCCCCAAAACTTTATGTGATTTGCTATATTTCCATGATTTTGATGATTGCTCTCTAAACTTGCATCTTGCGGATTCCACTATTAAAAAGCCTATGGGAAGAATTAATGATGTTCTTATTGTTGCAAATAGGAATTATGTGCCCGTAGATTTTATCGTTCTTGATATAGATTGCAATCCTTCATGTCCTATTATTCTTGGTAGACCTTTCCTTAGAACGATTGGTGCAATTATTGATATGAAGGAAGGGAATATTAGATTCCAATTTCCCTTAAAAAAGGGTATGGAACACTTCCCTAGAAAGAAAATAAAATTATCATATGAATCTATCATGAGAGCCACTTATGGATTGCCTACCAAAGATGGCAATACCTAGATCTATCCTTGCTTTTGTGCCTAGCTAAGGGCGTTAAACAATAGCGCTTGTTGGGAGGTAACCAATTTTATTTTGTGTTTTTTGTTTTTGCTTATGTTTAGGAATAAATAATCCATCTACCTTATGTTTGTATGTGGTTTTATGTTTTAAGTAGTGTTTGTGCCAAGTAGGACCTATAGGATAACCTACGATGATAGTTGATTTGATTCTGCTGAAAAACAAAAACTTTGCGCGCACGAATTTAGTTATGATAAATCACAGGAACATGCTTTTGCGTTGATTCATTTTTCTTCTGATCAATAAACAAATTGTCCAGGACTTCCTATTTTAGTAGAATTTTTAGAGTTCAGAAGTTTGCGTTAGTTACAGATTGCTACAGACTATTCTGTCTTTGACAGATTCTGTTTTTCGTGTGTTGTTTGCTTATTTCAATGCATCTATGGCTAGTAAATAAGTCTATGAACCATATAGAAGTTGGAATACAGTAGGTTTAACACCAATATAAATAAAGAATGAGTTCATTACAGTACCTTGACGTAGTCTTTTTTTTCTCTAACGGAGCTCACGAGATTTCTGTTGAGTTTTGTGTTGTGAAGTTTTCAAGTTTTGGGTGAATTCTTTTGATGGATTATGGAACAAGGAGTGGAAAGAGCCTAAGATTGGGGATGCACATGGCACCCCCAAGATAATCCAAGGACACCAAAAATTCAATGCTTGGGGATGCCCCGTAAGGCATCCCCTCTTTCGTCCACTTCCATCGGTAATTTACTTGGAGCTATATTTTTATTCACCAACATGATATGTGTTTTGCTTGGAGCGTCTTGTATTATTTGTGTCTTTGCTTGTTAGTTTACCACAATCATCCTTGCTGTACACATATTTTGAGAGAGACATACATGAATTGGAATTTTTTAGAATACTCTATGTGCTTCACTTATATCTTTTGAGCTTGATAGTTTTGCTCATAGTGCTTCACTTATATCTTTTGAGCGTGATAATTTTTTATCTAGTACTTCACTTAGATATTTTAGAGCATGGTGGTGGATTTGTTTTAAAGAAACTATTGATCTCTCATGCCTCACTTAGATTATTTTGAGAGTCATTAATAGCATGGTGATTTGCATAATGTTAATATACTTGGTATTCAAGATATGTGAAACTTTCTTTTGACTGCGTTGAATACTAAGATAAGTTTGATGCTTGATAATTGTTTTGAGATATGAATATGGTGATATTAGAGTCATGCTAGTTAAGTAGTTATGAATTCAAAGAATACTTGTGTTGAAGTTTGTGATTCCCGTAGCATGCATGTATGGTGAACCGTTATGTGATGAACTCGGAGCATGATTTATTTATTGATTGTCTTCCTTATGAGTGGCGGTCGGGGCGAGCGATGGTCTCTTCCTACCAATCTACCCCCCTAGGAGCATGCGCGTAATACTTTGCTTTGATAACTTCTAGATTTTTGCAATAAGTATATGAGTTCTTTATGACTAATGTTGAGTCCATGGATTATACGCACTTTTTCCCATCCTTCCACCTTTGCTAGCCTCTCTAATACCGCACACTTTTCGCCAGTATCATACACCCACCATATACCTTCCTCAAAACAGCCACCATACCTACCTATTATGGCATTTCCATAGCCATTCCGAGATATATTGCCATGCAACCTTCCACCGTTCCGTTTATTATGACACACTCCATCATTCTCATATTTCTAGCATGATGATGTAGTTGACATTGTATTTGTGGCAAAGCCACCGTTCATAATTCTTTCATACATGTCACTCATGATTCATTGCATATTCCGGTACACCGTCGGAGGCATTCATATAGAGTCATACTTTGTTCTAAGTATTGAGTTGTAATTGTTGAGTTGTAAGAAAAATAAAAGTGTGATGATCATCATTATTAGAGCATTGTCCTAGGTGAGGAAAGAATGATGGAGACTATGATTCCCCCATAAGTCGGGATGAGACTCCGGACTTTAAAAAAAAGAGGCCATAAAAACAAGAGAAGAGAAAGGCCCAAATAAAAAAATGAGAGAAAAAGAGAGAAGGGACAATGCTACTATCCTTTTACCACACTTGTGCTTCAAAGTAGCACCAAGATCTTCATGATAGGGAGTCTCTCATTTTGTCACTTTCATATACTAGTGGGAATTTTTCATTATAGAACTTGGCTTGTATATTCCAATGATGGGCTTCCTCAAAATGCCCTAGGTGTTCGTGAGCAAGCAAGTTGATGCACACCCACTTAGTTTGTTTTATAGAGCTTTCATATACTTATAGCTCTAGTGCATCCTTTGCATGGCAATCCCTACTCACTCACATTGATATCTATTGATGGGCATCTCCATAGCCCGTTGATATGCCTAGTTGATGTGAGACTATCTTCCCTCTTTTTGTCTTCTCCACAACCACCCTTCTATTCCACCTATAGTGCTATATCGATGGCTCACGCTCATGTATTGCATGAAGATTGAAAAAGTTTTGAGAATGTCATAAGTATGAAACAAATACTTGGGTTGTCATTGGGGTTGTGCATGATTTAAATATTTTGTGTGGGGAAGATGGAGCATAGCCAGACTATATGAATTTGTAGGGATAACTTTCTTTTGCCATGTTATTTTGAGAAGACATGATTGCTTTGATTAGTATGCTTGAAGTATTATTATTTTTTTGTCAATATGAACTTTTGTCTTGAATCTTTCGGATCTGAATATTCATATCACAATTAAGAAGATTTACATTGAAATTATGCCAAAGTATCACTCCGCATCAAAAATTCTTTTTTTATCATTTACCTACTCGAGGACGGGCAGGAATTAAGCTTGGGGATGCCTGATACGTCTCCAACGTATCTATAATTTTTGATTGCTCCATGCTACTTTATCTACTGTTTTGGACTATATTGGGCTTTATTTTCCACTTTTATATTACTTTTGGGACTAACCTATTAACCGAAGGCCCATCCCAGAATTGCTATTTTTTGCCTTTTTCAGTATTTCGAAGAAACAGAATATCAAATGGAGTCCAAACGGAATGAAACCTTCGGGATCGTGATTTTCCAACCGAACGTGATCCAGGAGACTTGGACCCTACTCCAAGAAGCTTCCGAGGAGGTCACGAGGGTGGAGGGCGTGCCCCCCTGGACGCGCCCCTACCTCGTGGGCCCCTCGGAGCTCCACCGACGTACTCCTTCCTCCTATATATACCTACGTATCCCCGAACGATCAGAACAGGAGCCAAAACCCTAATTCCACCGCCGCAACCTTCTGTATCCAAGAGATCCCATCTTGGGGCCTATTCCGGAGCTCCGCCGGAGGGAGGCATCCACCACGGAGGGCTTCTACATCATCACCATAGCCCCTCCGATGAAGTGTGAGTAGTTTACTTCAGACCTTCGGGTCCATAGCTAGTAGCTAGATGGCTTCTTCTCTCTTTTTAGATCTCAATACAATGTTCTACCCCTCTCTCGTGGAGATCTATTTGATGCAATCTTCTTTTTGCGGTGTGTTTGTTGAGACCGATGAATTGTGGGTTTATGATCCAGTATTATCTATGGAAAATATTTGATTCTTCTCTGAATTCTTTTATGTATGATTGAGTTATCTTTGCAAGTCTCTTCGAATTATCTTTTTGGTTTGGCCAACTAGATTGGTAGTTCTTGCAATGGGAGAAGTGCTTAGCCCATCGATTCTTGCTCCAGTGACCGTACGATGTCCATCCAACGGCCGTCGTGCTTCTTCAATCTCTGCTCTTCCTGCTCCAGCCGCTCAAACAAGCGCCGGCGGGACTGCCTGCTCCCTCCTCCCCGCGGCCGGCTGTGCTGCCGCGCAGCCCTCACCGCCCCATCGTACTCCCATCGCTGGCCTAGCCATCCCTCTACTCACCCACACCTACTATTATTCTCCGGCAACGACAGACGAACCTGTAATCCCTCGTACAGTCATACTCCCCTCCGTGTGGGAAACAACTGCCGAGTCTTCCCTGCCTCCGTGTCATTCCCTTCCTAGGCCTTGCCGTCGTCCACCGCCATGGTGCTCTCGGCGCGGCCTGGTCAACATGGTCAACAACCGACATGCATCCTTATTACGCACCAAAAAATGAATACCCCTGCTAGCTGGGACCCACCATAGTGGGTGGCTGACTTGTGGGCCTACTAAGTTGACGAGGACGGAGGGCTTTGTCAACTTAGTCAATATGAACGATTCTAGCTCCAGTGACCGTACGATATCCATCCAACGGCCATAGTGCTTCTTCAACCTCTGGTCTTCTTGCTCGAGCCGCCCAAAGCAACGCCGGTCGTGCCGCGTGCTCCTGCCTCTTGTGGCCGGCAGTGATGCCGCGGAGGCCTCACCGCCCCTACTACTCCCACCGCTGGCCCAGGGTATCCCTCTACTCACCCATACCCCCTGTTATTCTGCGGCGACAACAATCTCACGCTGCAGCCGAACTAGTGAACCCTCGTACTCCTCTCCGCGTGGGCATCCACTGTTGCGTCTTTCCCGGCTCCGCGTCGTCCCCTTCCTAGGCCTTGCCGTCGTCCACCGCCTTGGTGCTCTCGGCGCGGTGTGGTCAATATGGTCAACGACCGACTTCCATCGGAAGAGTAATGTACATGGAGAGGCTGACAGCTGGGTCCAAGGCCACAGCCCAGTTTTTTTGTGATTTGCCAAGTAAGTCGCTTTGTCAGGCCTGTTGGGCTGCAAATCTTTCAAGACAAGGAGAGCTTCATTCGGCTGGCCGAGAAAATGGCCTATCAGTAATGAGAAATGGGATGTACATTTTTAAAACACATCAAACCGGCAATTAGTTTAAAATATATTTTTTTCATTTCGAGATTTTAAATTACATTAATTTTATGCGTGGAGAATTTGTTGGATTTTATATTGATATACATTTATTTTTAAAATCAGTTTGAATGTGAGTCGAAATTTCGGGATTAAAAACAGTTCGGACCGCACCGAAATATGCAAAATTTTGTATAATTTTTTAACCGTGGCCACAATGTGGGCTGTAATGCTAACAAAAAGAATATGGGCTCCAAAAAAACATTAAGAATTAGCAAATGGGCTGTAAATTATTAGAAATAATGGCGGATGGGTTGTATGCTGTTTTCCACAGATTTGAGGCTTTCCTAAAAAAATGGTTGATGCACAAGCAGTGACTATTGGATGTCCATCCAACGGTCGTCGTGCTTCTTTAATCTCTGCTCTTCCTGCTCCAGCTGCTCAAACAAGCGTCGGCGGGACTGCCTGCTCCCTCCTCCCCGTGGCCGGCTCTGCTGCCGCGCAGGCCTCACCACCCCACCGTACTCCCATCGCTGGCCTAGCCATCCCTCTACTCACCCACACCTTCTGTTATTCTCCGGCGATGGCAGACAAACCAGTAAACCCTTGTACAGTTGTACTCCCCTCCGTGTGGGAAACAACTGCCGATTCTTCGCTGCCTCCATGTCGTTCCTTTCCTAGGCCTCGCCGTCGTCCACCGCCCTGGTGCTCTCGGTGCATTTGTCAACATGGTCAATGACCGACATGCATCTGAAGTGGACTGTACGTGGAGAGGCCGACAGCTGGGTCCACGGCTGCATGGAAGGAAATGCTTCCTTATTACGCGCAAAATAATGATTTCTCCACCTGACATCAGGGACCCATCGAAAGGGCCTCTATATTTCACGAAAAAAACATTACCGCCGCTGACAGCTCAGACCCACCAGCTCTATCTTCGCACGCAAGGACGTGCCTCCTTATTACGCACAAAAAATGAATACTCCGCATGTTAGCTGGGACCCAGTATAGTGGCAGGCTGACATGTGGGCCTACTAAGTTGACGGGGACGGAGGCTTTGTAAACTTAGTCAATAATATGCACTATTCTAGCTCCAGTGACCGTACGATGTCCATCCAACGGCCGTAGTGCTTCCTCAACCTCTGGTCTTCTTGCTCCAGCTGCCCAAACCAGCGCCGGTCGTGCCTCGTGCTCCTGCCTCCCGTGGCCGGCTGCGATGCGGCGAAGGCCTCACTGCCCCCTACTACTCCCACCGCTGGCCAGGCCATCCCTCAACTCACCCACAACCCCTGTTATTCTGCGGCGATGGAAGCCTCATCCTCGCGATAGGCCCTTGCAAGAAAATGATTTGAAGATGAGGATTCGGTGGGGATGACATTATCATACTCCTCTTCGCGTGGGAATCCACTGTTGCGTCTTCCCCGGCTCCGTGTTGTCCCCTTCCTAGGCCTCACCGTCGTCCACCGCCGTGGTGCTCTCGGTGCGGCGTGGTCAATGTGGTCAACAACTGACTTCCATCGGAAGAGTACTGTGCGTGGAGAGGCTGACAGTTGGGTCCACGGCGGCCGAAAGGAAGTGCCTCCATATTACACGCAAAATAATTATTCCTCCACCTGACAGCAGGGACCCACCGGACGGGCCACTAGTATTTCGTGAAAAAAATGTTTCCCACCTGACTGCTAGGACCCACCAGCTACATCTTCGCACGCAAGGAAGTGCGTCCGGGCAAAAAAAACCCAAAACGATTTGCCCCCCTGACTGCTGGGACCCACCAGCTACATCTTCGCAGACAAGGAAGTGCCTGATAGTCGGGACCCACCTGGTCGAAGCGTACGTAGCATGGTCATTCTGCTCGCGAAAGTATACGTACATACTGGTCGATGTAGAGGCACACACGTGTCGTAGTAGAGGCGCGCATGTGTCGATGTAGAGGAGCGCACGTAGCATGTACACGTACATACAGCGGCGAGGGTGCAAGAAAGAAAATACGGCCACGTACATACATACGGGCAGGGTCTCGAACGCCTACTCACGCATACGTACATGGCTGGGTCGGAACGGAGAAACAACATCGTCGTCGTGTTCATGGGGAGGCAACGGAATGCATCGTGTTCATGGGGAGGCAACGGAATGCGTCATGTTCATTGGGAGGCAACGGAACGCGTGGGAGCCAACCGGCTTGGATGGAACAGGCGATGGAAACGAGGCCTGGCGTACCGCAGAAGAGAGGAAATGGCCTTGTGTTCGACCGGCCACGTTCGGAACGGGGTCCTGTTGATCGGGAGGGGTGTGGCATGCCGCAAAACGAAGGAAACGGACCTCCTACGGTCGAAACGGGGGTCCTGTTGACAGGGAGGGGTGTGGCGTACCGAAAACGGACGAAACGGACCTCCTACGGTGGAAACGGGGGTCCTGTTGATCGGGAGGGGTGTGGCGTATTGCAAAACGGACGAAA
>NC_041393.1:278847211-278859725 GCF_002162155.2 Triticum dicoccoides | reverse complement strand
ATCAGCTTCAGTTAGCATCAGTAGCGAAGGAATCACTCCATCGGGTTCAGTTAACAGCCATCGATCAATCACTCGGGTTCAGTAACGTGTAGCCTGCAGTGCAATCGCTCGGGTTCAGTTAGAGCCCAACGCCTCGCACACACGTGCGTACTTGTACGAGAGAAACGCGCATCGCTCCGCCCCCGACCTCCCACCGTAACCGGCAACTCCCCAAAATTTTCCTCCCCCTCGCTTCTACCACGGTTTTTTCCGTCATGGACAGCCCAAAGAATGTCACGCAGCTGCGTCTCCGGCCCGCCTAGGACGAAAAGCCCATTTTCTGTCAAGATTTTTTGTCATAGAAGTAGGAGCCCACCACATCTATGATGGTACTGGGTTTTGTCACAATTATCGTCATAGAAGTGTCATATGTATTACAGAAAAAAATTCCGTTCGGCCCAAAATGTCACGGATGTGTCTTTTTTGTATTGATTAGATTAAGAACAGCTAAGGCTGCGTTCGGTTCACAGGTTTGGTGCAGGATTTTTGTAGGAACACAATTCCTACGGTATTCTTTCCCTTCCAACCGTTCGAAACACGGGAAAGGTGAATAGTGTTTCATAGGAAAGCTGGTCTGGTAGTACTGATTCCATAGGATTAGAAACATGCACGCGCTCCTCATTTTTGGGCGGAAGCCCGAGGCAGGCGCTCGCTGCCATGCGTTAGACAGGTTGCTGTGCTGTGTTTACCGGAATAAAAAAATCAACCTATGTGTGGTACGTGAGGTGAGGACAAGAGTAGTCACTGTGCAGCTGAATAAACAAATAGCATCTCATACTACCAAGCATGCTACTCTAAAAAACAAATCTGTACATTTCGTAGTCCATCCGAACACATTCTCTTGAGAGTTTCCTTCGGTTCGCTGTTCCATAGTTTTATACCTACATTCCTTTCCTATTCCTCTATTTTCATCAAGACCTATGTTTTCTGCCCCTTTATTTCGAATGGAGCCTAAATATTTGGTATGAGGGCATGGGACAGTGGGTGCAACAGCAGTCCAGCACCATGTACGTAAACAGGGGCATAAAGTGGTGATTCATAGTTTGTTGCCCTGAGAAACAAACATCCAAGAAACATATCTGGGTTGGTCCCATTTTTTTAACTCTAGCCACCTACTCCTATGTGTGGATAGAAAATCTAGTCCTGGTCATACCACAGTGTACAGCGTTACCCCTATATTTCCCTTTTCGACCAAGAGACCGGTTTGATGACTAGTCTGTACTACTTTCATCCCCTTTCCTTCCTGTTTGTACCAAGTCCGATGTACATACTAAATTACCCCACCCCCACTTTATTTCTTGTTTGAACCAAGTACTCCCTCCGTCCGGAATTACTTGTCATCAAAATGGATGTGTCTAGAACTAAAATACATCTAGATACATCCATTTCAATGACAAGTATTTTCGGACAGAGGGAGTACAAGATTCGACTCCATGAAGTAGCTTTACCTCTAACAATAGAAGAAGAAAAATAGATGGCGTTGGACCGTCCGATCGAGAGGGGCTGAGAGGTAGAAAATGATGCACATGCAGCGACGTAGCGAGCTGGGGAAGTAGAGCTAAGGCGGTTTCGAACGAAGATATACCTCAAGGTCGTCGGGATGTGGATATGTGGGCGGCGAGAGGCCGGATCCGCACACAGGCAACGGCAAAGGGATCGGAGGACCTCTTGCGCCGGCGCTCGACCAGAGATAATGGTGCGGCCGACAGTGGGTCTCCTCCCTCGCTATCGACGATGGCCTAAACGCTACCCCTCCTCCCCTTCACCGATGGAGGGGGATACGTCCGGATCTATAACCAATGGTGAGGATAGAAATCCAGTGTTTTTTGAAGGGAGAAAGACAGTGTTACTACCCCTATCTTGTTTAGATCTCGAGAGGATGGGAGTGTGTGAATAGAGCAACCCTAGCAAGCAAGCGAGGAGGCTCCGGCCTATATATACGTAGTGCGGTAGTTTTCCTTTTTCACTCCATCAAAACAATCGTTTAAAATTGTGTACTACTACATGCCAGGTCGCGGTTTTTTTAGTTGTTGATTATTTTTTGAGATAGCTACCCGCTTGTTCCAAGTGGTGTTACGGTGTGCCAGGTCGCACTTCGTATTGTTCAAGTCTGGTACTACAAGTCCCTCCATTAAATGAACAACCACCCCCTCGTAAAAATTATGAACAAGCCCACGGCTAAAATTAGCAGAAATGTGGGTTTCCCCAACATGCATTATTATTTATATTTTCTACTCCCTCCGTTCCTAAATATAAGTCTTTTTTATTAGCCACACCTAAGACAAGAATTTTTTTATTAGCAGTGAACCCCACATGTCATAGACACAAAAATTGTGGCAGGATTCCCTTAGGCAAGCCAAAGTGTGTCTAACAATTTGAGCAACTCAGGTTAGGCAAGTGTGGCAAGTGTGGGAAAAATAATGTGGCAACATAAGACAAACATAGTCACAATCCAAACAGCCCCGTAATTTTTTGTGACATGCATGAAAATTTGGTTAGTTAAATTTATAGTCAAAATTTGGCAAGGTGCATCAAATCAACACATGCAAGTATCAAAAGGAAAGTCATGGCTTGCATGCATGCGTTGTACTCCCTCCGTTTCCAAATATAAGTCTTTTTAGAGATTGCAACAAGTGACTACATACGAAGCAGAATATGTCTACATACGAAGTAGCCGATTTGAAATGTGTAAAAAGACTTATATCGAGTGTAGTGCTTTGATGTGTCGCGTCAACTCGTACAAGACCAAGAAATTTGATTACTACAACGCCCTCTCCCTCGCGGACTGAGCTCCGGTGCCTTAACTGCACCTGCCTTTGGCTGCATGACAGGAGGGCCAACCACCTGTTGGGCCCACCTGTCATAGACACAAAGGCAGGAGCAGTAAGTAGAAGCTTTCGCTACACGCTATCCCTCCAGCACGAGGTGTACGGACATGCAACAGTGGATTTGATACTGTAGAAGTAGGAGTAACATCATTGTTCATCTTCTCGAAGAGGCAAAGATCCAAGCGCAACCCGAACATGGCAGTTGCGAACGCTCGCGTGGTGCGGTTCCTTGGAGCACACATATACTAGCTACGATCTTGCATGAGAAAAAATTGCTGTTGTTTAACAATTAAACTCCATTATCCATTGGTTGATACCCATTCGATACCCATTCTTCATAGGTCCACGCGCTTAGCACCGTTTCCTCCTGGGGTCAGCAATGTTTATTTGCTAATTAATAGCATTGCATGCAATGAACTAGCCATTGCAAGTCATTAAAAGCATGCACACCTCTCATCTCTTATTGGTTGATATGTCAAGAAACAAGAAACAAGGTAGAAGTTAATGCACCGCGCCTGAGTGTTTTGGGACTATTTGGTTTTCTTAAGATGACTTACACACCTAGACGGAGGGAGTAGTATAGCCCTGTAAACTGGAAAGGAGTATTTGCCTTTCTAGAGATTTCAACAAGTGACTAGACTATACCGTGTGCAGTACTCCCTCCCTTCCGGTTTATAGGGCTCAAATCTAAAATCTCATGAACCAAGGCATTTTGCGATTGGAGGAGTGTATCTCGTACTTTACAAAACTACCCTAATTAAACTTGTGCATTAATTACATAGTTCTCTCGTTTTCCTCTCTGCCTTGGTCGCGGTGCACAATATTGAGCACTCCTATATGACTAGCCGCTCTATCTACATGCGGGAAATTTCAAAGCATCCGGGCCCGCGTGCCATCCACCAAATCACATCGAGGTGCTACAGTCGAGACTCACCTGTCACCCCGGTGTGGCCGTCATGACCCGTCATATCACAAAACCCACACCTTTACCAGCAGTGGTAAGGTGGCCTCCAAGTTGGACTGGACGAACCAACCATCATTTCACTAGAACGCTCGTTCAAGCCATTTCTTCACTTTCTTGAAGAAAACCTCATTCCAGGCTACTCACTTCTGCCATTTTTCTTCTATACCAACGAAGGAAAGGTGGGCGAATCAGTTATGTTGCTATATTTTCATTCCAAGAATCTTATTTTTGCGAAGCACCGACCGATTCTCACATCCTTTTCTTTTCCCGTTTTCATTGCGATTGTGGTTTCCTTTCGATTGTTTTTTGTTTGTTAGTTCATTGATGGATCCTGGAGCACTAGGCAAAGAGTTGCCGGCGAACAACCCACTGGAGACAGCAATCTCCAGGAAGTGAGCACCGACCAACGAGTTTACCATGTTGGCGGGCCAACCCATGGAGACGAAGAACTCCAAGAAACAAGCACTGGCCAAAGAGTTGAGGACGTTGGCGAACGAACTCCTCAAAGAAAGTTGGAAGAACAGCTAGGGCCCCACCGTGCCTACCCTAGGAACTCTGATTGCCACCTATGTGAGGCTCAAGACCGAGTTTGAGGAGATAGTCACCGTTGAGAAGCAGTATTCCCCCGGCAAGGTGATGGCCCCCATCGAGGACGAGGAGATGGCCCCCGAAGGGATGAGATCACCCGGTGAGCTGCACAAGGTAAAAAATAATGGCTTATTACCATAGTTGTGGTTTTTGATTATTTGCAATGTGCTTGCTAATATGTTAGGGTTGTGCAGGTGCCGGTGGACGTCCTTGATGATTCCGATGTCGTGGCCCGTCCTATTGGCATCGCCCCGGAGATCGATTCTGATGCCGCTGTCCATCCTGTGGACATCGCCCCAGAGATCGATTCCGATGTCGCGGTCAGTCCTGTGGACATCGCACCAGAAATCGATTCCCATGCTGCTTTCCGTGTTGTGGTCATTGCCGGAGAGATCGATGGCAAGAAATAGTTGGTCGCGCTAATCCTTTAGGGTAGTTTGCATTGCCCTATGTTTAATTACCAGAACAATGCGTGTTACCAAACCATCTTAGGGCTAGTGCACTGTCTTGTGTGGGCGGATCTTGCTACTTTTGTTTGATAGTGAATCATGCAATGAATTATGCGAACCCTCTCCGAGTTATGGAAACAGATGTATCGTGACCAGCTTTTGATGTAATATATGGCATGCTTAGATGTAAGTTTGAACTGTTTATCATATCAGCAGGGATTATTTGATGATTCTTGGTGTTAGTAGGCTAGCTACTATGCGAGCTATAGTACTTGCAAAACACTCACCAAAGAGAAACGTTGGGGCTGATGAGCTCGTGGTACGCTTATACTTATCCCTCATCGATCGACCAATAGCCCTAGCTCCTAAAATTGTAGGCTTAACGATCGATCAGACAATAGTCGACATACATTCAGGCCTCATTTGGTTCATAGGGTAGGAAAATCTTAGCAAAAGTATAGAGAACGTGCAACACAAAATCATAGCAGTGCAGAGACGTACTCCCTCCGTTCCAAAATAGATGACCTAGGCGGGCTAGTTTGGCCTAGTGGGTTTCAGTGATATGATGTGGTACAGTGCCGTCCAGTCTTCACGTGTGGTAGCAGTATTGTGGGTACAGTAACTTTTCTTGAAGAAGCAGAATTAAACGAAGTAATGATGGTTCCTTCGTCCGAACAACATATAGTGGGAAAGGTTGGGCCTGCGATAGGACCGGGGTAGACCAGGATAATTTTGTGCATGGCAGGTGGACCAGGATGGTCGACGTCCCACATGTCGGCGAATGAAAGTATTCTTTCCGATATAGAGGACGAGCAACGAGTATTCATTGTTTATTTTTGATGAAAGCTATTGTCTCCACTGTTACGATGGAGGAGTGTGAAACACGGAAGCCCGGTGAACTTGGCATGTGCACCACTCCCTCCTTCCTCATGTAATGCCCAGGCTATAGCTTTTTCTCACTTTCTCTCTATCTATTTCCTCTCAAATGTTTTTACCTTTCTTTTTTAAGACACAGTTGTTTTTATGCCTTTTTTAGAATTATTTTTTTATACCTAGGAGCACATGTAGAGACGGGCTCTTGTAGATCCCACTCCTTGACTTTGTTAATGCCTCTCTCTCCTCCACATAAGGAGTACTACTTGCTATGCATGCATGTGGCGGGTAGCTGGCGTCTTGAGGGGCCAGGGTGGTGAGAGCGGGTTCTGGAAGCGGCCCGGACTCCAGCATGGACCACCTCACATTATCACCATATATTTCTTGGAGTCCGTGCGTGGCAGGCGGGTGATCTCTTCTCCCTCCCACGTTTCTCTCTTCTCAACCGACGCCCGCCGAGCGATTAGATTTCGGCTATCGACGGTTTATTCAATTATGGTCCCACATATCAGTGAAATTGCAAGACAATGTGTGTCCCCTCTGGTGAGCAGCGTGTGAGCCGGACTGTCGGGGTTGCGATGCGTACGAGTCGTAAGTGTGCCGCCTTTTCCTTTAGAACTTGCAAAGCGTAACATTTTTGCGCGATCGATCTATAGAAATCCAAAACAAAATGACAAGGGCGGTGCTTTCCCGCTCGTTAGGCGGGCTAGTTCGAGTGATATGACGTGCTACAGTGCTGTCCACTTGCTCCATTTTTATGTAAGCAAGAGTTTACACTCTTACACTGGAGGAGTGCTAAACACCGCGGATCTGATTTTCATCGAGGGATAACTGTTCCCTGCCAAATAATGGAGGATTTTTAGGGATTATAGCATGATAGCTAGGGCATCTCCAGCACCGGCCCACAAATTTACACCAACATCTGTCCGAGGACACTGATGGATGCCATCCGATGCTGCCCGCATACCTTTCGACAACTATATGAACTAACCGGACGAAATTCGTGCAAACAAAGCAAATTTGAAATTAACCAGGTGAAATTCATTACATTTCGAAAAAATTTCCTACAAACTAGACGAAATTCATTACATATTTTGCACAAGCCGTACTAAAACCTACTGTAAACCTTCTAAACGATCGTCGGCGCCCGACCACCATGTCTGGCCATGAACCCGAGAAAGCCGGCCATTGCCTTTGCCTCCTCCTCATCTGCCTTGATAACCTCCTCCTCTGGAGCACAAGGTTCTGAAGATTCCCGCCTCCACGTCGCCATCAAGTGGCTAATCGTCCGCCGATGTTTACCCCACCAAGCTTGGCGTCGACTGAGTGGAGTAGCGGTGGCCTTCCTGGGACAAGAGCAGTGGCGACCTACCGTGTACTACTCTTTGTCGCTGCCGGCTGCGCCCGTGCACGCGCCGGCTTCGTGGTCGTGGCGGTGGAGGGCGGCCAGGGGGTGGGGGTGCCGGCGATCTCCTTCGTTTGCTCCTGCGACAGTATGTCGAAGAGAGCTTTGGAGCGCGCCCGAAGCGAAGCCGCCGATGTCCCTCATCTGCTCCTGCGACAGTACATCCAAGAGAGCTTCGGAGCGCCAGGAGGCCATGGTTGGAGTGGTGCCGACAGAAGGAAGGGACCGGAGGAGAATAAGTGTGGGTCTTTGGCTATGGCTGGGAGCTGGGGCTCAAGTTAATATAGCGGGCGAATGGCAATGAGACGCAGTAGACGGATGGACAACTGGTGCTGGAGTAGGTTCGTCGGACGTGAATGCGGACACTTCTTCAGTGACTTAACTGCAGATGCGTTTGGGTTACTGACATGTGGGCCCAACGGGCATCTGGCCTGCATGTCAGTGACACACCAATTGCACCTGCAGTTAAGTCCGGTGAATGCGACATTGACATTCTAGAGAGACAATGATTGTTTCAGGCGGGAAGCACGCGCTAGTGATGGAAGGGGTTTCGGTGTGCAGTGGCACTAAGATCGGTCGCTCACGATAGTACATACTCTGTACCATACTACCATAGTACCCTCTCTAGCTAGGCTGTTTTATAGATTGTCGTTGTGATGGACGATATACATGAGCAAGGCGGTCCGAGTATGATTGTTGGTGTTGAGCCAAGTGAATACATGCTCGGCGCTCGCGTAGGACTCCATCAAACGTCTAAACAGTAATGACAGGCACCGCCGGGGCGCATAGGTGATGCGCTCGCCATTTGCGTTGCGCCATGAGCAGGACTTTGATTTAGAGGGTGACGTGCATGCATTAGCATGCTTTGACAGCCTGAGCGTGAGTGTCTGACACGAAGTATTTCATTTTCATTTGGCTGACGAGGGTGCGTTGTAGCGATGAGTCTGTGGTTTGATTCCCCACATACGCATAATTTTGGTTTTTACAGTATTTCTTTCTCCATTGTCAGGTAGGCCTGTGTAGATAGATAAAGAACACGAGCAGATGAGGCTCATGCGGACTGTTTGACTGGTCAACTAGAAAAATACGGAGCTATACGCTGAGCCAGTGACCGTGTAATCACCATATCTCGTATACAATGATCAAAGTGAGCTATCAAGACAAGTTCGGTGACCGCGAATGCATTTTACTCGGTAATAAATGACCAGGATTGAAGGGGAATCCAAATTTGCTTCGTCTTCTGTCCTTGAGCTCTTGACAAACCAATGCACTATATGGTTGTCTGGCCACTCCACCCCAGAGCTCTCACCAAGCTTCGTTCATGCCACCGCGCCGCGCAGTAACCGGTAAGGCAGTGATGGCATCCAGCCGCGCCGAGTTCCTTGCCGCCCATGATGGCACACAAAATGCTAGGGAAGCGATGGCATCCCGCCGTACCGAGTTCATCACCGCTCGCGACCTCACAACTATGTGGGAGGAATTTGAAGATGCCAAGGCCGAATGGGCGGTAGAGAAAGAGGAGACCAAAGCCGCATAGAGGGAGCGGAAAAGTCAGAAAGCACTCAAGAAAAGAGAGGCCCGCCGCCGCAAGAAAGAAAAGGACGCACGCGCTGCTACGGAGAGGTCGACGGAGATCCAAGCACGGTGGGGTGTCACCGACAAAGCTGGGAAGGAGAACGACGGTGTTTGGCCAGCATGTGAGAAGTAGTAGTACTAGCAGTTAGTCTGTGTGTCTGTGTCTGAGTACGAGCATGTACCAGTACTACTAGTTACTACTGTAGTTTTTAGAGCGAATTACCAGTACATTAGCCTAGACTAAATGGAAAAATTTCTATCCTATGCATCAAATGGCATCTCTTTCTCTATAGGAATTGAGATGCATGTCATCTCACTTTCTATGATTTTCATATTCCTATCCTATGAACAAAAGGAGGCCTCTGTTGGAGTAACTACTGTAGCTAGCAATACTGCTGGTACAGTAGTTTTCTTCAAGAAGCGGAATTCAACGAAGTCATGATGGTTCCTTCGTCCGAGGAACTTCAAAGTGGGAAGTGGGCCTGTGATTTGACGGCTCATTAGTCATTGTTACTGCGGCGCGACGACCTGGGTGACTCTCCCTTGGAGTTCTGCGTGCATGGCAAGTGGACCAGGATGGTCGATGTCCCACTGTCCCACATGTTGGCGAGCGGAAGTATTCTTTTCGATATCGAGGAGCAAGGAAACCGTGTGGTATAGTATCACTGCTGATTGGTTCGCAAAAACAAATAGTATCACTGCCGATTTATAATTATTTTTTATTTCTGATGAATGCTAGCATTTCAACTCTTACGATGAAGGGTGCCAAACACAGCATGTGCTGGATGTCCCACACGTCAGCGAAAGAAGTGGGAAATGAACATCGTGGTAGAGCCCAGCGTAAAAAAACAGTGTGCTAGAGCGTCTCCACTTCTTCCACTTCTGGGTCGGAGACCACACGTAGTAGTACTTAGTGCTATGAAAGATACAAAGTGCGACCTGGAGAGAAAGATGCGTCTAGTTTGAAGGTCTCGGGGCATACACGTAAACAAATATAAAAGTAAATATGTGCCTCCAACTAATATAGTAGTAGTAGAGTACTTAGGCACGTACTCCATAACATCACCGTGCATTGCACGTACAACATTTAGTGGTAGTATGTAGTAAGAGACAAATGCCGCCCAAGAGTTCCCTTCTCGACCTACTTTTGGGTGTTTGGTAGAGTGTATGGAGGGTGCATGAGTCCACACTAGTTTAGCACAAATACACTAGAAGCATGCATGAAGAGAGCATGCATGAAGAGGGGTGTTGAGTTGAGCATGCATGAAGAGGGAACAATTATGCTGAGACGAGAACGCAACCAAACACATCCTATATGCCACACATGTTCATACCATTTGTGCCTTTCTACTTCACTTACTGCGCTACATTACTCAGGTTCGTAGGTCCACTCCTAGGTACTTGTCCGTCTCGTAGTTCCAATCCCACGTGTTCTTCATATAGATGGAATGATCCTTGCATAACACGTGCACCTTGATGCTAGATGTCTTGCATGTTGGCAAAAGGATGAACAAAGCTCACGTAAAAAAATAGAGTGGAAGAACATAGATTCCAGATGACCGAGAAGGAGCAAGGAACCTCGTGGTTGAGCGTCTGCACTCATAATATTTAATATTATTCAGCGATATAAAATAAACCAAAGTGGACTGGAAGAGTACGAAACACGACAGCCCAGTGTAGTTACATCATACTAGTACATGGCTAACCCACGCTATCACCATATTCTTGGCTTCCGTGCGACACATATCTCTACTAATCCAGCAGCCTGTATCGCTTCTGCCTCCTTGTCTCTATCAAAGTGCTGCGGGCTGGCGTTTCTGCCGTCTATTGAGGTCGGTTAACTATCACATGTTAGCGACATGCCAAGAGAATTCTAAAAAAATCCTTTCACGTTCCGTTTTCAAAAAGAAAAAAAATCCTTTCACGTACGAATTTGCCTGTATGCTTTGAGCAACTTGCATGTCCTATACTGCTCCTGTTTGATACTCTAACTTAGCTATAGGTTAGACTAACTCATGACTAACCCTGAACTAACTGTAGCCAAAGAGGTTTTTGGTGACAGGGTTATATTGACAATAAATGCACTTGATGGAGAGAGAAAAGTGATTTTTTAGTGGTCCCAATGAGAACTATCTCCAGTTAGCACCTCTTGGGTGGGATAGTTTTTTTTGGTGGGTTCGGTGCAACTTGCTCCAATTTCAGCCCCAACTATCTCAAACTAACTCTAACCCATGGATCCAAACAGGGCCAATGGCAGTCTCGACATGGAGCAGTCGCGTGCACCGGGAAGCGGCGCTCTCTCGGCCGTCGCGCCACTTCAAAGCCGGCGCCAATGATAGGTCGCCTCCGCTCTGGCCGGGCATTAATGCGGCACTGACGCTCCAGGGCGACGCTGACCATTTCACGCGAGAAGCGCGCGCTGGCAAGGGAGTATAGGTTTTGAACCGTTTCATGTGTAGTACTGGTAGTTTGCAAAACTACTCAATTATTGCACTCAATTTCCTAAGAAATTGTTGTAAAAAACATTACTCCACATCCCGCTTCCCTTCTCCTTCCACTTCCACCACCCGCGCATGTCCGCGGGAAGCGACCGGTCAACCCTTATATAGGAGTGCTAGCGCAAAAAGATGCATGCATGACCTCTAAAATTTCCATATTAAAGCGCCGCTCCGGCGGGAGTATGGCGTATGTTGTTAACTTCGGCCGGCCCATGGCTACCGGGCGACGGCGACCGGAGAAGAGGCGGCGGGAGGGGAATGAATGCAGCTACTGTTTGGGTTCGCCTTCCGGCTTAAATAAATGCATAGCATCACGTGTACCCGCGGGTGCACAAATTGTAACATACGTGTCTGCTTAAGTGGGCGTCATGTAACTGGTATGTGTGTGTGTGAGATTCTGAGAGACAGAGTGCATGTGTGCGACTCTACTCTTCGGACATGTACTCAACCTTTTGCATCAGGATATAAGTATAATGATATTTACTTTAGCTAGTGATTTACGTGGCCATGTTAACGTGGTTGTGTCAAAAAATGTCACTTCCTAGTCGTGATTTGTGTTATATAATTACAAGCAAGATTCTCGTGCATTGCACGGAACATCAATATGCTTTTTTTTTACAAAACACCTGTTGTGATTGACCCATGCAGGAGTAATCCCATGTGTAAAAATTAATGATATCTTGAGAATTTTATCGGAAAACTGGTATCTCGAGAATGTCATCGAAAAAATGAAAAATAAGAGATAAGGCGAGGAGGAGTGGAGCGTGGTGGTGACTGGTCATCAGAATGGGCGTAGGCATGGGGATGGACGTCACCGGCAGGCGGCAACGACCACCATGCATGCTAGGTTGTTCCAGAGACTTATTCCTTTTTTAATTGTTGAGCAATGAGGTTGCGGGAGATAATGATGTGGAGAGAGGTGCGGGTATCTTTTTTAAAATTATCATAGTTTGCTTTCTATCCATCAGATATAGATCATACGGTTTGTATTACAAGATGGCAGGCACACCATCATCGCCAACTCGTTTTTTATAAGGGTACAGATGATAAGTTTGCTGACTACTAAAGTAAAGTGGAATTTGTCCATGTTATGCAAGTAAATAAAGGTGATTGTTTATCATACGGGTAAGGTTGGATGAAGGGTGGTAGGAACAAATGCTCCGCCTAGAGCATGTGTGTGTGAGATGGAGTCTTAGTGTGTGTGTGGTGTGTGTGTGTGTGTGTGTGTGTGAGGAGAGAGAGAGAGAGATGGAGTCTTAGTTTGTGTGTGTGTGTGTGCGTGAGAGAGAGAGAGA
>NC_041393.1:278828188-278847077 GCF_002162155.2 Triticum dicoccoides | reverse complement strand
TGTGTGTGTGTGTGAGAGAGAGAGAGATGGAGCCTTAGTGTGTGTGTGGGGGGGGTGCATGCATGCATGTGTGCGTGTGCGTGTGTGTGTGTGTGTCGCAGGGTCCTCTGTGGCGGATGTAATTTAAGTGTGCATGGCTTCATCATAGAGAGGTGATGTGTATGGCAGAGGCCACCAACGATGGGGTGCGAGAGAGAAAATGCCCGTAGAGAGGGAAGATAAGGTGTGTGCATGTGAGAGGAGTCGACATCGAGAGAACGTGTTTGTTCAAGAGACACCGAGGAAGACTACTATATATCGATGGTGCAGGTAGGCGGGAATTAAACAAAGGGATGGTCTTATTGGTTTCAGGGATATACGGGAAGAGTGAGAGGCAGCGGAGGGGGGGGTAGCTAGAAGGAGATTGTTAAGTGTGAGTGTGTGTTTTACCCATCCAGGTAGAAGTTATGTGTACAAAAGAGGAGAACGATTCGATGTGGCGTAAGGATTGAGGGTAATTAACTATGTATGGAGACATAGAGACCGTGAACGTGCATGTGTGAGAGGTATACATGTATACGTGGGATGTGTGTGTGTGTGTGTGCACGCACATGATCGAGATAAAAGAAACAAGACACAAGTCATAAGATCAACGACATGGGAGAGACAGATCGGTATGACAATATGCATGCATGTGAGAATGCAGGGTAGAAGGCCCGACAATTGAGCATGTGTTTTTGTCTTTAAGAGATAGTGGCATGGGCTAGAGCATGCATCTATGGAGAGCAGAGGGAGTGAGGCGCAACGATTGTGCAAAAGAGATCTACCTATAAATGCATATTTATGAAGAGACATATATAGTGTGGGTGATAGGAAGCAAGACTCCGTGCGAGAAAGAAATGTTGACGGAGAAACTACAGATAGATACAGAGATGGAGATTCTAGCTAGAGGGACATCCTCTAGTTTGGGTGTTGGAGATGACCGTCGGGTGGTTCAAAGGGTGAAGTTATATATGTGTGTGAGAGGGCACTTGACTGCATGTAGAGAGAAACATATGTAGTGTGCGTGGTAGGAATCAAGAGTGAGGGCGAGAAAGAAGGTTGATGGACAAACAGATAAATAGAAAGATAAAGATGCTAGCTAGTGTGCGTTAGAGATAGGAGTCGAGTGGATCAGAAGGCTGAGTTATGTGTGTGAGTGTGAGAGAGATAGAGAGAGGGTGCATGTGAGTCACATACAAATAGATATCAGAGAGAAATGAGATCCAGAGAGACGGAGTTTTGTGTCTGCGAGAGAGAAAGATATTTCACAATGAGAGTGATAGCTAGAGAGACATATGAGGGAACGCAAGATATCTCTAGGGAGAGAGAGTGTGTGTGAGCGACATACAAGAGAACAATGGAGAAATATGAGACCCTGGGAGACAGAGTTTGTGCTTGTGTGTGAGAATGATATATTTAAGAGGAAGAGTCGTAGGTTCTCATATCTAAGGAGCGAAAGACATCTCTGTATGAGGGGTGTGCGAGTGGCACACATGGGAATAGTAGAGAGAAATGAGACCCCGGGAGACAAAGTTTTGTGTTTGTGTGAGAGAAAGAGATCCCACATGGAGAATCATAGTTAGAGACACATAGCAGGGAGCGAGATATACTTAGAGAGAGATAGAGTGATGAAGGTCGAGGGAGAGAGTACCGTCAGTGTGTTACAAAGATAAAATATCATTGTCGACATACATGTAGCACAAGAGATACCTGAGAGACGATGAACGCATATAGGTCCAGAGAGATAGTCCTATATAAGCATGAGTGATAGCTATATGAGACGAATATCTGAATTAAAGGGGATTCAAATATTTAAACTGGAGATCACGACATCGATAATATCATAACGCAAATTGGTGTATCAAACATGCATATTCATTTGAATTTGGGCACACGTGTAACGTAATATAGTTTATCAATATTGGTGATCCATAGATTCTTTAATTACAAACAATGCATGGTTTATATGCAATTAATGTCTAAACGGGATTACACTATATGTTGCGTGTGTGAAACACATTATACATGTTTGAGAAGTAAAAAAAACCCGCATGAAACACACATTTATTCGAGACAGTTAGCGAGGAATGCATACATTGGATTTCAACATAAAGTGATTTCAAATATTTGAAAATCCAAATTGATGGATACAACCTTATGAATCTGAGATCATGCCATTTGTAAACCATATTTATGTATAAATTGTGTTGTGCTTTTGAAAGTATATATAAAAAATGATGTATATAGAATGTAATTCCAATTGAAAATGGATCCCGCCCGAAAAAAATAGAATACAAACGGGATGCGAATTGAGTTGGCACGGTAAACGTGCACTCTACAAAATTTGAACGAAGTGGGGAAAGTCGCAGTAACCGCCCGAAAGCAAAATTTGTGAGATGGAAATTACTACTGCCTATCCCTGCCACGCAAATCCTATCTGCTGGATTTCTATAGGTTTCGATAGGGGTAGGTTTGTAATTCCACCCAAATGTGACGTAACCACCTCTCACCCGGATTCATACACGGTGGGCGCCAAAACACAGTGTGTCCTCAGCCGAAATCGACTCCCTCCCCGATTCATATTCATACACGGTGGGCGCCAAAAACAAACTCTCGTCGTCAAATTTTCGGTGTATGCGAGATTACCGTCCTATCCCCAACCGACTAATGTTGCTGTGATGTAGTAGAAATTTGAAACGGGGGCTAAGTTTGTAAATTTCCTTGCATTTGAGACAAGCGTGCCCTGAATACATGGTTCCCCCTTCCTCTCTACCTCCCTTTTCCCCATTCATACTCCGTGGGTGCCAAAACACCCTCTCCACCCCACCCTCCTCCGTCCACCGCCGTCCGCCACCCCATCCACCGCCGTCCTCCTCCACCATGCCGGAGCTGATACCCCGCTGCCGTCATCCATTACAAGAGATCGACCTCTCTCATCCACGGCTTCGGACCGGGATCCTTGTATCCCGTCCTCTCGCTTCATCCCCGCCGTCGTCCACCTTGCCAGCGCCACTCCTACGACCGTCTCGTCCACCACGCCTCGCCGCCACCGTCTACCCTCCTAGATCTGCTTCCACGCCACCGTCTACCCTCGCGGTACTCTTTCGTATCTGCTCAACTTATTTATCGCAGCAAGAAAATAGATCGCCACTGCTTTACTCTGATTTCTTGTCTTGGTTGCGAAGTTGCCTTTGTCCGGTTTGCACCTTCAAATCCGCCATGGTACGCTCAACACTATACTCCCAATGCTTATGGTTTTCCCCTTTTATATTCCACACTAGTTAAATCACAGTAGACTAAATTTCAAAATTTGGCCAGTCGATTTTTCAGAGCTCACCGGAGTTCGCTGGTGCGATCGAAGGGGTTCGGGTGGTTGTGGGGCCTCGCCGAATGAAGAAAACTCGACGCGGGTGGGGGTTGGGGCGTGGGTGGGGGTGGGGTTGGTGGAGGAACACATGCGGTGGGGGCCGGTGGTCCGGCCGGCGGCCCGTGCGGTGTTCCATATGGGAAGAATCAGAGACGAGGAAGAAGAAGAGTTAGGAGACGTAAGATCTTCATCCAACCACCTGAAATGGTCAAGAGACAGCTGGGAGTTGCATTCTTAATGCGCTCTGGTTCATCATGTGTGGGCACTGCGCAACCAACATTTTATTATCCAAAATCTGCTTGCTCTTCTTTACCATGTTCCTCTTCCGTTCTTCTTTAATATGTACTCTCTCCGTTCCTAAATGCATGTCTTTGTATAGATTCCACCATGGACTACATATGGAGCAAAATGAGTGAATCTACACTCTAAAATGTATCTGGATACATCTGTATGTGATCCATAGTGGAAATCTCTACCAAGACTTTTTTGGAATGGAGGGAGTATGATAGTAGTACACTATGTTCCTTGTACTGAAGATGAGCAGGGAAGTGTAGAGGTCTATATGGTCGCTTATGATGGACACTTTGATCCTCTTTGATTCGTAGGATCTTGTAAACATAGGAATAGGATTTGTAGTGGCCTGCCCACTTGAATCCTATAAGAATAGCAAGGAAATGCGGGGAGCTGTGTCGCCTTTGAGAGTTACACTGATATTAACAGTACTGCACCTTCACTTGAAGAGAGCTGGTATGCGAAGCCTTTCTAGACGTACCGGCAATACTAGCACATATATTCCAGCAAGTTCCACTTTGCTGATTTTACTCTGATGCTTAAGGTTTTCCCGTTATATCTACACTATGATCTGTGTAGCTGCTTTGTGTCGCACTAGCAGCAGTCCACTCTTGAAGCTAAACACTGCAATGACTTACAAAATTGGCACCAAGGCATTGAGTGCCATTCTGGATGCAATGAAACTCATACGCTCCCCACCTGTTGACTCTTTTTTAGAATACGATCCTAATGACTCTTGTTCAAAATTGCCACAAATAGAGAGACAACATGGAATTGCATTTCTTTGGGCGCTGTGATTCATCATGAGTGGGCAACAAACATTGTATGCAATGAAGCGGAACCTCAAGAATATGTTTCCTCTTCTGTTCTTTAACATGTTCCTCTTTGTTTATTCTGTATTGAGTACGTACAGTATGTTCCTTGTAAGGAAGGGCGCAGGGGCATCTGCAGTCAACAGCTGATAGAGCTGGTCTGTACGTGATCGATAGGCTTTCAATTACTAGCGGTAATACAACACCGTATTTTCAAGCCAGTTCCACTTTCCCGATTTATATATCGTGGTTATGGTGTACCCCTGTATGTACACTATGATCTGCCTAATTGCTGTGTGCTCTTGTTATCATGGTTTGGCAATAAACTCTCTATACAGTATATTATGAACCTATCATCTGCTAGCTATCCTTACTTCTGGAGCCTATTTTTTTGTGTACTTGTGCCAGATTATATAAATGCATGCACCATATTATAGCACACATGAGCTCTCTCATCAGAATCCAATGATAGCACACAAGTGTTTACAGGGGCGCCCCTATATTAGAATATCATCTGCATTACAAAGATAATCTCACAACTATTTATGTTCTCATGGTTCTCAGATATTATACACAATTACAGTAAATATCAGAATCCACGCATCAGAAGAATATTGTGGAACACTGCAATGACTTACAAAATTGGCACCAAGGCATTGTGGGCCATTCTGGAAGCAATGAAACTTGTACGCTCCCCACCTGTTGATTCTTGTTCAGAATATCATCCTAATGACTATTCTAACCTCGAGGAGTCAAAGGCAGATGGCTTGTCCTGTTCACCCATCAAGGTGCTTGTTCTAATTTGGCAAGGTTTTATTGATTGCACGTATCTTGCGTATGTTGTCTTGCATTTCTTCTACTTTGTTGCACCGCCATCTGCTTAGTTTACTCATCATATAACTCGAGATGCCATGCCCATCCATTATCAATACATATTCCATCTGTCATCATACCATGTTTTTCCACTCAAATGCTATTCTTGTGCATCAGACATCAAAAAGGAAGAGGGTGATTGCCGAACCTGAAGGAGCACTAACAAAGTCCTTGAAAAACGTGGTGGTGCCGGAGAAATCAGACAGCGCCCCACTTATATTGGTTGTGCAACTAGTGACACAAAATGTAGGACCGACTCCAGCAGACTGTACCCATACTTCACTGGCCACACCACTAGCCCCACCACACAGGACCTGCACTCCAGCAAAAGGTATACCGATTTCATTTGCCATAGCACCAGCCGTACCACAGAAAAATCCCACTCCAGCAAAAAGTACAGCAAGTCCACCGGCCGAAGACCTATCCCAACTGCAGAGATGGCCAATTCCTGTAGATTGGAACCCCATTCCATTTATTCCCATTTTAAAAGACAATGCTTTCAATGTTGTTAGGGACTACATGCATATATTCCCATCATGGGAAGCTTATAGTGAAGACAAACACCATTTTCACATCTTCCTGTCCAACTTACATGTAAGTGCTATTATTCATGGTTATTATTTTCCTATTTTCTGCTGATCGAACACATGAATGATTTACATTACATTGTTGTAACTAGGCGAGGGTCAATATGGATAGTCATGACGAGCAAAGCTTGCTTGTGCTTTTCAAGGAAGCATTGCAGCAGTATCGGTGTTACCTGAGGAAATCACACTTTGATGGCAAGTCTATAAACGAATTTCCGATGAAGTCTCATGTGCTAAATTTAGAAGACATTGAATGGAAAAACCTTGTTATGCACTGGTCTCGTTCCCAGGATGAGGTATTGTTTATGAAATCACATGACAATTTGAACTTCTACTTTTCCACATGTGCCTTACGGATCTTTTTTGCAGGAAATCTGCTCGAAGAAGAATTCCGGTTTGAAAAGAACGACATGATATTGCAAATATGCTGGCCACTGCTTTGCTCTTGTTAGTACCTGTTGTCCTGTATCACTATACTTGCATATATACCTGGTTCATTATGTGACAGCAGTATGCATGATAGCTTGCTTATCAATTGTTCGCTCCAAATTATCTGATCTGTATGAATGGTTACATTAGTGTAGCATATATCCAATGCTAATATTTTTTTAGCTCTGCATTTTTCTTGTAAGTACATGCTGTCCTTTATCAGTTTACTTATATTGACAGGTAGTTGTTCATGTACCATCACTCTGCAGCTTATTTTCCTTTGCCCTCCATTTTCTACACATCAGATCTATATTTACTCTTACCATAAGGTTGGTACTAAAGAAGTTTAGCTATGCATTGCTCTTGGCTGTGCCTTTTGCCTGTATCGCTGCACATACATTTATAGATACTTGGTTATGTAGCATCACACTTCATCTTATCTTAAATATTCTCCATTTTTTCGTATATTATCACATCTATATTTACTCTTAACAAAATGTAGAATAAAGGCAATGCTTATGAAGAATATTTTGTGGTAAACTTCTTGAATTGCCCCCCCCATCAGCATGGACAAGGGCTTTATAGAGCCTGTCTTCACCAGTAATGTAAGTTTGTCCTTCTCAAGCCTTCAAACTTTGTTGTGTATATTTGGTTAGGCATGACTGCAACAACTGTTTATTTTTGGTGTTTGCATCAAATTGTATGTTTAAAGTTTATTATGTAGTTCATAAACAAAACTTTGTCCTTCTCAATTTAAGTTTTCAGTTGTACAACCAAGTTCCTTCTTCATACCATGTAAATTAAACTATACAGAGCAAGTGATCTTATTTTGCACTGCATGTATGCTTCTGTTCTTCATCCGTAATCCAGTGGTGTGGTGAACCTACCCACTACAGCACAATGTCATATTGTGCAATGTCTTAACTATGAACAATGACATATCATTCTACTATTATTTAAACCGTCTCTTTATTTGCCAATCTGAAATGGGATAAATTGACAGCACACTAACCACTGATACTTATGAGTTCTTGATCTATAATCCAGTGGTGTCGTGAAGTTGTCAACTCCTTCACAATGTCATTTCCTGCCATGTCTTGACATGAACAATACCATATTGTGTTAATGCAATTTTAAACTGTGTCACTTTATTCATCAGTAAGAAATGTGATGAATTGTCAGCACTGATACTTTTATGTGCAAAACCTGTCATCTGTCTGCTTGTTTATCTTTCAGAGTGAGGAAGATACAAGTGTTGAACAAGCGCAGTCTCATCATCTTGCTCAGGTGCTTGCGCTGCAGCTCGCCAGCAGAGCTAACCTTTCTTGACCTCTATTGAAGTGATGTCGGTTTTGTATATTATTTTGTCGGCGTGTTTATTTGCACTGGTGGCGATCTTTGATGCTCAGTGTATGTAATCCGTTGTCTGCTTGTGCTTTATTATCATAGTGGCAAACTTTGATGCCTAGTGGATGTAATATCCCGTAATTTCTTTATTGTATAGTCTAGGTTTTTTCTTGTTCACGATGCTGCAGTTATTTTACTGTATATATCATGTCTTCGCAGTAAGCCGGCCAAACTGTAAAATTACGGTACATAATCGGGCCATCATGCAATCATGATGTATGATCCGCATCATGGGCCTCGTCAAACTGGCCCACTAGTAGATTCGGGCCTTTAATAGGCCGAGTAACCCCCGGCCCTCTTTTCGCAAGAAAACTCAATGGGCTTTTAGGAGGCTGAGAAGTAGGTTGGGCCTGAAACGTGCTGAATAGTCACGGGCCGGCAACAGTCCGAAATGACCCCGGCCCATGATTGTGCGAATCAAATCACGGGCTTTTAACAGGCCAAAGTTGTCTTGGTCATTGTTTGGCCCAATCAGATATCGGCTGCGAGTAGGCCGGATGGAAACCAGGCCGTAGGTAGGCCCAACTATATGACGGGCTTTTAACAGGCCGAAATTAATATAGGGCCAAAATGTTAAACGGGCCCTTAACAGTTCGAAACTAATATCAGGCCGAATTACTAAATGGGCCTTTAGCAAGTGGGCCCAAAAGCATAGCGTCGAGTTAACGGGCCGAATCTGATATGGGCCATAATTGAGCCCAAAGCCTCTAAAAGGGCCGGACCTGATCTGGGCCGTGATTTGTCCCAAAAAGTGGGAAGCTTTTAACGGTCCGGATCTCATATGGGCCATTATTAGGCCCGGAGCATGGTAGGCCATTAATGGCCCGGATCAAATATGGGCCGACATTTGGCCCAAAAATAGCAGTCGGTTAATGGGCCGGCCTACTAGGGTCCTGAAAATCTTGTGGGTATATAGCTGGGCCGGCCCATTAATGTCGGCGAAATCTCGTGGGCCTTTAGCTGGGTCGGCCCATTATGATCCGCAAGAATTTTGTGGGCCTTTACCTGGGCCGGCCCATTATGGCACACAAAAATCTTGTGGGCCTTTACCTGGGCCGGCCCATTATGGCCCGTGAAATCTTGTGGGCCTTTAGCTGGGCCAGCCCATTATGGTCCGCAAAATCTCATGGCCTTTAGCTGGGTCGGCCCATTATGGTCCGCAAAATCTTGTGGGCCTTTAGTTGGGTCGGCCCATTTAAACTTGATGGGTCGTGCCATGTGTCGACGTATCATAGGCGCCTTCTGTCCAATGAGTGGATGACATCTGTCCCAATGATGAGCCGACACATGTTTCCTCCACCCAATGATGATTTTACACGTGGAAAATCCCCATTGGTCGGGGCTGTTAACGGGTTATCGGATCCAAAACCCGACCCGATAGCTTAACGGCATTCCGTTACGGTGGATGCCACGTGCCGGTCACCCTTGACGAAAGCACTTTTATGACGCGCGATTTATCGTCATGGAAGTGGACACTTCCATGATGATAATTTTGGTAATGTCATGGAACACTTCTATGACAGCACAGGTATGACTATCTTGATTCTGTCATAAAATCGTCTTGGATGTACATGCATGACAAAAAACGCGACCTACTATGACAAACATGTATCATCACGGAAGTGTATTTTTTTGTAGTGTGGGTTGGTGATGGCTCCACTTGAGTGGAACTTTGTCATTCTCCTTCGGCCACAAGGGGTTCCTCAATGGGTAGGATATATCCAACACCCATTCTTCTTATGGCTTGGGGAGGAATTTCATCACCTACATCACAAGTACCACTTTTCTCCACTTGGGATCCGTTATTCTCGTCAAACTCCATGTTACACGTCTCCTCGATGAGTCCCGTGGACTTGTTGAGGACACGTTAAGCATGAGAGTTTGTAGCATAACCAACAAATATGCCCTCATGAGCTCTAGCCTCAAATTTAGACAAACGAACACCTTTCTTGAGAATGAAACACTTACAGCCGAACACCCGTAAGTACTTGAGGTTGGGCTTGTTACTGGTAAGATCTCATATGCAGTCTTGTTCAAGCCCTTACGGAGATAGAGCCGACTGGATGCATGACAAGCGGGTTGATGGCTTCATCCCAAAAGTTGTAGGGAGACTTGAACTCTGCCATCATGGTCCTTGCCGCGTCCATCAACGTCCGATTCTTCCTCTCCGCTACACCATTTTGTTGAGGGGTGTAAGGTGTGGAATATTGATGCTTGATCCCCCCATCACTGAAAAACTCATCCAAGGTGTAGTTCTTGAACTCAGTGCCGTTGTCACTTCTTATTGTCAAGATCTTTGAATTGTGTTGACTCTGAGCTTCATTTCCAAAGTCGACCTTGCGTCTCACTCTTCCTCTTGAAGAAATATACCCAAGTGTATCTTGAATAATCATCCACAATCACCAAGCAATACTTCCTACCCCCAAGACTATCAAAGGATGGAGGCCCAAAGAGATCCAACTGAAGGAGCTCCAAGGGTATCATTGAGTAGATGATAGTGGTGGGAAGGTGAGCCTTCTCATGTATCTTTCCTTCGATACAAGCACTGCAAGCACGATCTTTGGCAAAACTAACATTTGTTAGTCCACGGACATGGTACCCCTTGAGAAGACTTTGCAAAGATCTCATATTAACATGGGCTAAACAGCGATGCCAAAGCCATCCCACGTCAACTTTATCCATTACGTATGTCGCGGTCTTAGTGGGTCGCTCCGAAAAGTTAATCACATAAAGACCATTCTTGACATGCCCAACAAAGGCTACTTTAAGAGTATTGCTCCACAAGAGGGACACGACATCAATATCAAAGAAAGTGGCAAAGCCCATGATTGCAAGTTGACGAATGGAAAGTAAATTGTATGCAAGGGACTCAACAAGCATGACTTTCTCGATCGTGAGATCGTGAGAAATGACCACCTTGCCAGGACCCAATACCTTAGAAGACGAGGCCTCAACCCACTCGACATTGGTGGGCATAGATGATACCTTGTGCACGTCCACCACCAAGTCCTTGCTTTCGGTCATATGATTTGTGGCTCCACTATTGAGTAACCATGACCCCCCACCAGAAGCAAACACCTACAAGAGATCAATGCTTGGTTTCAGGTACCCATTTTGTAATGTGTCCTTTGATGTTAGTAACAAGGGTCTTGGGAGCCCAGAGAGGAAGAGGTTGCTTGGCCTTGTCATTCTTGTTCTTGTTCTTGGACTTGGGTGCAAACCCAATTCCCTCCTTGCCCACAACTTCCTTTTGATTGCTCAAAAGGTCGTTGAGGTTCTTCTCGCCTTGTATGCAAGAAACAAGGCCTTTCTCAAGTTGCTACTTCAACTTGGCATTCTCCTCCACAAGATGCACATGCTCACAACACGGGTTAGTAGCATTTGCATTATCAATTAAGACCATATGAGGAAAAGTGGCTTTCTCCTTTGTTAGCTTCACTTGGAGTTAATCATGAGACTCCTTGAGGCTAGCATGAGCACCCTTCAAGGCCTTGTAAGCCTTGTCAAGTATATCAAACTCCTCCTTGAGTATAGCATGGTCAACCCCAAGTTTAGCCTTCTCGGAATTGAGCACACGAGATACAACAAGAGCATGATCAAGATCTTTCTTTAATTTAGCATGATCATCGTTGTGTGACTCCTCAAGAGCCAAACAATGACCACGCTCTTCCTCAAGCGCATTAGAGAGATCCAGTATCTCATCGTCATAGTCACGACTATGTCCTTCCATCTTAGAGATGGTTTCTTTGCGAGCCTCGATCATGTCATTGGCTTCACCAAGTTGTTCCAAGAGAGCAACAAAGTGCTTCTTGGATTTACCCTTGAGCTTACTCATAAAAGACTCAAATTCATTTACTTCCTCATTAGACCCCTCACTTTTATCAATGCAATCCATCAAGTAAGGATTAGTAGTGATGTTCGTTTTGATGTTGGGGGTTACCTTGTTGGTGGCTTTGGCCATGAGGCACTTGGCGGTGATGTTCTCGTTGGGTGAGTCGAAGAGGGACACCCGTGGAGTTGTGACAATGGCAACGGAGGCCATGGCCATCGCCTCACCATCATCATCATCATCATCATCATCATCCTCATTGTACTCTTCTTGAGCCACCAACCCCTTGGGAGGAGTCTTCTTGGTGAAGTTGTTCTTGTTGGGGAAGGACTTGGCTTTGTCCTTTCGGATAAGCATGCCACCATTGTCTTCCCGCTTCTCGTAAGGGAACTCCACAACAAAGTGTCTCACATTGCCACAATTATAGCATGTTCTCACACATTGGTTGCCCTTGGTGACAGTTGAGTTGTTCTTGTTGAAGTTGGGCCTTGAGTTCTTCTTGCTCCAAAATTGACTTGAAGCGAGAGCCATGTGCCCATGATAATCATATTTTGTATCTTCGGGATTACTCTCCTCTTCATCTTCATCCTCTTCTTCCACACTAGCCTTGGCCTTCAAATCAAGGTTGGGGTTCTTCACCCGTTGAGATCGCATCACCGCATTGTCGGCGGTCTTGTACAAGATTCTCGTAGCAAAAAACTCATACAACACTTCACTTAAGGACAAGGTATGAAAGTCCGGCCTTTGACGGATGACGGATGCCATGGCCTTGTGGTAGGGCATCATGGCCTTGAGAAACTTATGCTTGATCCAATTGTCATCCATATCCTTGCTCCCATGATCTCGGAGTGAGACCGCGAGAGTGGCTAATCTATGGTAGAGCTCACGAGGTTCTTCATCTTCATTCATCGCAAACTCATCGGCTTCATCTTGCACCACTTCATAGTTGGAGCGTTGAATGCTTGTGCTTCCCTTGTAAATGGAAACAACATGTTGCCATGCTTCCTTGGCCATGGTGAAAGGTCGGAGATGCGCAATATCTTCGGGTGGAATTGCATTTTGAATAATGAAGAGAGCGGACTCGTTGAATTGATGGTCCGCGGCTTCTCTAGGAGTTAGGTTGCTTGAGTCATGCAGGTAGAAACCTTGCTCAATAATTCTCCAAAGATTAGTAGAACTATGATTTAAATGATGTTAAAGCGGTAGACCCAAAAAGCAAAAACCTCATTTTTCACAAACTTAGGAGGAGGACCACATGATTCAAATGAGAGGAGGGAACCGGTCCTCCATAAGTAAGAGGTGGTTCAACATGGGCAAAGATGCCGTTTCCACTTCTACCACTAGGCAAAGGAATTTTATCACTAGAAGCTTCCCCCTTATCGGAGTTGGCATCTGCCACCTTGTTAGTGGGATCAACCACTTCCAATGGTGTGGTGGATAACTTAAGACCATCAAGAAACTCCTTGAACATGCCTTTGACCTCAGTCATCATGGAGGTTTTCAATGTGTCCAAAGCCGCATTGAATTCCTCATGAGAGACCAAGGATCCCCCATCAGCCGTAGACGAGGATGGATTCACACCGTGGTGCTCCTCCCCACCATCTACGGTGTTAACCATACTCTTCAGACAGTAAAGTCATTAAAAAAGAGACGAGGCTCAGATACCAATTGAAAGGATTGATATAGTTGACTAGAGGGGCGGGGGGTTGAATAGGCAACTAACAAATTTTAGCTTTTCTTTACCAAATTAAACTTTGCATGGAAGTAGGTTGTCTAGGTATGCAACTCGGTGAGCAACCTATACGATGCAACAACAACAAGCACACAAGCAAGAAAGGGATACAACACAATATAAGCTTGCACAAGTAAAGGTGAGAGATAACCAAGAGTGGAGTCGGTGGAGACGAGGATGTGTTACTGAAGTTCCTTCCCTTTGAGAGGAAGTACGTCTCCGTCGGAGAGGTGTGGAGGCACAATGCTCTCCAAGCCACTAGGGCCACCGTATTCTCCTCACGTCCTCACACAATGCGAGATGCCGTGATTCTACTATTGGTGCCCTTGGAGGCGGCGACTGAACCTTTACAAACAAGGTTGGGGCAATCTCCACAACTTAATTGGAGGCTCCCAACGACACCATGAAGCTTCACCACAATGGAATATGGCTCCACAGTGACCTCAACTGTCTAGGGTGCTCAAACACCCAAGAGTAACAAGATCCGCAAGGGATTAGTGGGGGGAATCAAATTTCTCTTGGTGGAAGTGTAGATCAGGGCCTTCTCAACCAATCCCTAGAGAAGCAACAAGTTTGATTGGCTAGGGAGAGATATCGGGCGGAAATGGAGCTTGGAGCAACAATGGAGCTTAGGGATGGAAGAGGTGGTCAACTTGAAGAAGAAGACCCCCCATATATAGTGAGAGGAAAAACCCAACTGTTATCCACTTATTCAGCCCGCGACATGCGGTACTACCGCACCAACCTGCTTATCCACTTATTCAGCCCGCGACATGCGGTACTACCGCACCAACCTGCCATACTACCGCAAGGTCTTGTGGTACTGCCGCTAGGCTGTGCGGTACTACCGCTCCTGCGGTAGAGACCAGACGAGGCCCTGTTGCGTTGACGCAACAAGCGGTAGAACCGCCGGAGTGGTACTACCGCAAGGCAGGGTTTATCTAGGCTGGGAAGGCATGGACTAAGAAAATTACATCCGTGGCTACTTCCGCTGAGTTTTGATATGTGCAAAAATCCAACATGGTACTACCACATGTAGAGGGCGGTACTACCGCGTGGGGCGTGGATGTAAAAAATTACATCCGCCCCTACTTCCGCGCGTGTTACTGTGCTTGGCTAGAGGCCACGGTACTACAGTGCCCGAGAGCGGTACTACTGCATAGCATGATACTACCACGTCCCTGGCCGATACTATCGTGGGCCACTGCGGTTCTACTGCTCCCTTGAGCAGTACTACCACATGCCACAACAAAATACCACTTGGAGTCCTTCATTTTGCAAAGACACAGATAACCGGTCGGTGCTCCAAAGAAGCAAAGGAAAGGAGGTGCAAAGGAAGAGGCGTGTATGTGTTGATTCCACCCTATCCTTTCCTAGGCGGACCCCCTCTTAATAGTACAACTTTCCTACAACTCAAATCCGCCGAAAAGAAACGTAGAGAAATGCCGTCTTCACTAGGCTCCGAGGGGCACCAAATCATCTTGTGCCTAGACATGAGATATCTGAAATGCTCAATGCACACGATTAGTCCGCAAATGCATTGTCATCAATCACCAAAACCACATAGGGTGAAATATGCCCTTACGGCCTACTTACAACAATGTAATGTAAATCATTGATGTGTTCAATCAGCAAAAAGCGGGAAAATAATCACCATGAATAATAGCACTTACACGTAAGTGGGAAAGGAACATGTGAAAATGGTGTTTGTCTTCACTGTAATCTTCCCATGATGGGAATATATGCATGTAGTCCCTAACAACATTGAAAGCATTGTCTTTTAAACTGGGAATAACTGGGATGGGTTCCAAACTATAGGAATTGGCCGTCTCTTTAGTTAGGATATGTCTTCGGCCGGTGGACTTGCTGTACTTTTTGCTGGAGTGGGATTTTTCTATGGTACTGCTGGTGCTATGGCAACTGAAATCGGCATACCTTTTGCTGGAGTGCATGTCCTGTGTGGTGGGGCTAGTGGTGTGGCTAGTGAAGTATGGGTAAAATCTGCTGGTGTCGGTCCTACATTTTGTGTCACTGGTTGTAGAGCCAATATAAGTGGGGTGCTATCTAATTTCGCCGGCTCCACCATGTTTCTCAAGGACTTTTCTGGTGCTCCTTCAGGTTCGGCAATCACCCTCTTCCTTTTTGATGTCAGATGCACAAGAACAGCATTTGAGTGAAAAAACATGGTATGATGACAGATGGAATATGCATTGATAATGGATGGGCATGCCATCTTGACATATATGATGAGTAAACTAAGAGATGGCGGTGCAATAGAGTAGAAGAAATGCAAGACACCTTATGCAAGATATGCGCAATCAATAAAACCTTGCCAAATTAGAACAAGCACCTCGATGGGTGAACAGGACAGACCATCTGCCTTTGACTCCTCGAGGTCAGAATAGTCATTAGGATCATATTCCGAACAAGAATCTGTAGGTGGGGAGCGTATGAGTTTCGTTGCATCCAGAATGGAACTCAACGCCTTGGTGCCAATTTTGTTAGTCATTGCAGTATTCCACAATATTCTTCTGATGCACGCATTCTGATATTCATTGTGTTTACATACAATATCTGAGAAGCATGAGAACATAAATAGTAGTGAGATTATCTTTGTAATGTAGAGGATATTCTAATATAGGGGCTCCCTGTAAACCCTTGTGTGCTATCACTAGATTCTGGTGAGAGAGCCCAGGTGTGCAATAATATGGTGCGTGCATTAATATAATCTGGTAGAAGTACAAAAAAATAGGGTCCAGAAGTAAGGATAGTTGGCAGATGATAGGTTCATAATATACTGTATAGAGAGTTTATTGCCAACCATGATAACAAGAGCACACAGCAACTAGGCAGATCGTGGTGTACATAAAAGAGGTAAACCATAACCAGCATATATAAATCAGGAAAGTGGAACTAGCTGGAATATATGGTGTTGTATTGCCGCTACTAATTGAAAGCCTATCGATCACTTATGGGCCAGCTCTATCAGCTGTTGACTTTAGATGTCCCTGCTCCCCTTCTTGACAAGGAACATAATGTACGTACTAAATACAGAATAAAAAAGAGGAACATGTTAAAGAACAGAATAGGAAGTATATTCTTGATGTTCCTCTTCTTTCCACACAATGTTGGTTGCCCACTCATGATGAATCACAGCGCCCAATGAAATGCAATTCCATGATGTCTCTCTATATGTGGCCACATGCATTTGGAAAACCAAGTGGGAGCATTAGCTGACCAATTAAATGTGTATCTGTTAACTAATATCAGTATCATTTCACAATTCGTATTTGAAGAAGTAAGCTTTGGACTTATGATTGGTGTGTTGTTTAGCTTCAAGAGTGGACTGCTGCTAGTGCGACACAAAGCAGTTACACAGATCATAGTGTAGATATAACAGGAAAACCGTAAGCATCACAAGTAAAATCAGGAAAGTGGAACGTGCTGGAAAATATGGGCTACTATTGCCGGTACAACGGGAAAGGCTTCGGATATGAACTCTCTTCAACTGAAGGTGTGATATTGTTAATATCAGTGTAACTCTCAAAGGCAACACAACTCCCCGCATTTCCATGCTAGTTTTACAGGATTCAAGTGGGCAAGCCACTACAATTCCTATTCCCATGTTTAAACAATCCTATGAATCATAGAGGCCCGTAGAGTTGAAAGTGTCCATCACAACTGGCCGAATAGACCTCTACACTACAAATGTCCCTGCTCCTCCTCACTACAGGGAACATATTGTACTACTATCATACTCCATCTGTTCCAAAATATTAGTCTTTGTACAGATTTCCACTATTGATCACATACAGATGTATACAGATACATTTTAGAGTGTAGATTCACTCATTTTGCTCCATATGTAGTCCATGGTGGAATCTATACAAAGACTTGTATTTAGGAATGGAGAGAGTACTTATTAAAGAAGCACAGAAGAGGAACATGCTAAAGAAGAGCAAGCATATTTTGGATAATAAAATGTTGGTTGCGCGGTGCCCACACATGATGAACCAGAGCGCATTAAGAATGCAACTCCCTGCTGTCTCTCTATATGTGGTGCATGTGCTTTTCGAAAGTAAAGTAGGAACATTAGCTGACCAATTAAATGTTCTCTTTTCGTAATATCAGCATCATATCAGATTCGTGTTTGAGCAACAAGTTTGGAATTATGAGTGGCACTTTGTTTAGCTTGATGGATTGAGGAGCAGTGCTAAGCAACTACAATGATGGTGCTGAATATAAAGGAATGTCTGCATGCAAGTCGCGTGACTTTCATCATTTGGGTCAGTCGACCATTTCAGGCGGTTGGATGAAGATTCTACGTCTCCTAACCCTTCTTCTTCCTCGTCTCTAATTCTTCCCCTACAGAACACCGCACGGGCCGCCGGCCGAACCACCGGCCCCTACCCCCCGCCCCCTTGCCATCCCCTGAACCGCCCCTAGTGCCTGTGTTCCTCCACCACCTGACAATGCCATGGACCTAGGGTAGGGTCATAGGCCTGATCAAGTCGCCCTACCTAAGGTCACTACCCTAGAATCAAGAACATTCAAAGTGTAACAAGAGATACCGATTGAAGTAACCTTGGAGTGCAATCCACTCGACCAATTATCTCACTCGGATACCCCAATTCGATTCAACCAAGATGAAGTCACTCGATTATACAAGAAACCACTCGGAGTACATAAGACCTAGAGTCACTCAGGATGGCAACGGTCAGGCGTTCACTCCGTAGTCTTAAAGATCATTAATAGCTCTTTATAGCTGGAGTTACCAGTAATGCTCTGTCTTAATGTACACTGAACCCTGTAACGGGGGACGACTGGGGTCCTGGCGCACTCTTGATACGTACATTTTGCATCATGCTTTTATATCGATATTTATTGCATTATGGGCTGTTATTACACGTTATGTCACAATACTTATGGCTATTCTCTCTTATTTTACAAGGTTTACATGAAGAGGGAGAATGCCGGCAGCTGGAATTCTGGGCTGGAAAAGAAGCAAATATTAGAGACCTATTCTGCACAAATCCAAAAGTCCTGAAACTCCACAAAAGTCATTTTGGGAATTAATAAAAAATATCCAGCGGAAGAAATACCTGAGGGGGTGTGACGCCCGGATAATCAAGCTACAGTAACCTCTGCTAATGACACCACGTCACCTCCGTTACTGTCGCTAATCTCGCGTTAGTTCGAAAATGATTCAAATTCAAATTTGAGATTTAGGCGAACAACAAAAGTTTTCAAACATTAAAACTAAAATGTCCAAAATGTGTCAAATAAATCATGGGTAATACTAGTGGAGAAACCACAAATTTTATAAAATGTTTAAAGGCTCTAAACTAATTAAATTAGCAGCTATGACAATTAATTAAATGCCTTTTAAAAATAATAATAATGCAAACTATTTTAATTAGGTGTCAAACTTTTGGGGCAGTAGAATAAATTATAACATTAAATTAGGAGTTGCATTTATATTTTATAAAACAGAAATTAAAAGAAAATAGATAAAGAAAAGAAAACAGAAAACAAAGCAAA
>NC_041393.1:278804713-278827433 GCF_002162155.2 Triticum dicoccoides | reverse complement strand
GCATGCGCTGCGTCCGCCTCTACTCCCGACCGCACTCCCCGTGCAGCCCCTATCGCCGCCCGGCCACCACCGCCTCCATCTCGCGGCGCCTGGCCGCGCCCGCCAGGGCCGTCGCCGTCCGGGGCCTCCCCTACTCCCCGCCTCCTACCGCTGTCGAGCAAGGCCGCCGACGCAGCTGGACCTCGCACCCCCGCTGCGGTGACCTCGGGCACGGGCGCCCATTGCCCGAAACCGCCACGCCCGCACCCGGCGCCCAGCGCCCACTAGCGCCCGAACCCACTAAGGCCCCTGGGGCCTATGACAGATGGGCCCCACGCCCAGAATGTTTTAATAAAGAAAGGAAAATAAAATAAAAAAATAATTAATTAATTAATTAATTAGTGGATTAATTAAGTTAATTAATCATATTTAGATTAACCTAACTAACTAACTAATTTAATTAAACAGTAGTTAGATTAGTTAAACAATGATTAGGCTAAACAGTCAATGACCAGTGGGTCCCACACGTCAGCGACCCAGTCAACACCTCTGTTGACTGCTGATGTCATGCTGACGTCATGGTGACGTCAGCAGACACTATTCTGGATAATGTTGATTAAATTAAATAAATAAATCCTAAAAATGATTTAAATCTTTTAAAATTAATATAAAATAAACGTAGCTCGGATGGAAAAACTTTGTACATGAAAGTTGCTCAGAACGACGAGACGATTCCGGATACGCAGTCCGTTCGTCCGCCACACACCCCTAACCTATCGAACTCGCAACTTTTCCCCTCCGGTTCATCTGTCCGAAAACGCGAAACACCGGGAATACTTTCCCGGATGTTTCCCCCCTTCGTCGGTATCACCAACTACCGCGATTGGGCGCACCTAGCATCGTTACTTGTCATGTCATGCATCGATATGCATTTGTTTGCATTGTATTCATTGTTTCTTCCCCCTCTTCTCTCCCGTAGACTACGAGACCGACGCTGCTGCTGCCCAGTTCGACTACGGAGTTGACGACCCCTCCTTCTTGCCAGAGCAATCAGGCAAGCCCCCCCTTTGATCACCAGATATCGCCTATTCTACTCTCTATACTGCTTGCATTAGAGTAGTGTAGCCTGGTACTTCTTTCCGTTGGTCCTATTCTGATGCATAGCCTGACATTGTTGCTACATCTGTTGATACCTTACCTGCAATCCTAAATGCTTAGTATATGATGCTAGTTTATCATCATTGGCCCTACATTCTTGTCAGTCTGCCTTGCTATACTATTGGGCCGTGATCACTCGGGAGGTGATCACGGGTATATACTATACATACATACATACTATACAGATGGTGACTAAAGTCGGGTCAGCTCGAAGAGTACCCGCGAGTGACTCACGGATTGGGGGCTGAAAGGACCTTTGTCCCGACGGCCCTCTGTGTGGATCTTTGTGGCGGAGCGACAGGGCAGGTTGAGACCGCCTAGGAGAGAGGTGGGCCTGGCCCTGTTCGGCGTTCGCGGACACTTAACATGCTTAACGAGATCTTGGTATTTGATCTGAGTTGGCTACGAGCCTATACGCACTAACCATCTACGCGGGAGTAGTTATGGGTATTCCGACGTCGTGGTATCAGCCGAAGCACTTCAGACGTCAGCGACGGAGCGGCGCGCGCCGAATTGGACTGGAACGCCACTAGGCTAGGTCTGCTTTCGGCCGCGTACGCAACGTGCAGGTGTGCTATGGGCGATGGGCCCAGACCCCTGTGCGCTTAGGTTTAGACCGGCGTGCTGGCCTCTCTGTTGAGCCTAGGTGGGGCTACGACGTGTTGATCTTCCGCGGCCGGGCATGACCCAGGACAGTGTGTCCGGCCAAATGGGATCAAGCGTGCTAGGTAAGTTGGTGCACCCCTGCAGGGAAGTTAATCTATTCGAATAGCCGTGATCTTCGGTAACAGGACGACTTGGAGTTGTACCTTGACCTTATGACAACTAGAACCGGATACTTAATGAAACACACCCTTCCAAGTGCCAGATATGACCGGTGGTCGCTCTACCTCAGGGATATGAGGAGGGGATCGCCGGGTAGGATTATGCTATGAGATGCTATTTGGAGATGCTACTTGGAGATGCTACTTGGAGGACTTCAATCTGCTCTCTTCTACTTGATGCAAGACGGTGGCGGCGAGAAGCGTAGTCTTCGATAAGACTAGCTATCCCCCTCTTATTCTGGCATTCTGCAGTTCAGTCCACTGATATGGCCCTTTACACATATACCCATGCATATGTAGTGTAGTTCCTTGCTTGCGAGTACTTTGGATGAGTACTCACGGTTGCTTTCTCCCCCCCTTTTCCCCCTTTCCTTTCTTTCTGGTTGTCGCAACCAGATGCTGGAGTCCAGGAGCCAGACGCCACCGTCGACGACGACCCCTACTACACCGGAGGTGCCTACTACTACGTGCTGCCCGCTGACGACGACCTGGAGTAGTTTAGGAGGATCCCAGGCAGGAGGCCTACGCCTCTTTCGATCTGTACCCCAGTTTGTGCTAGCCTTCTTAAGGCAAACTTGTTTAACTTATGTCTGTACTCAGATATTGTTGCTTCCGCTGACTCGTCTATGATCGAGCACTTGTATTCGAGCCCTCGAGGCCCCTGGCTTGTATTATGATGCTTGTATGACTTATTTATGTTTTAGAGTTGTGTTGTGATATCTTCCCGTGAGTCCCTGATCTTGATCGTACACATTTGCGTGCATGATTAGTGTACGATTAAATCGGGGGCGTCACAGGGGGCCACCCACCACCCACGAGGGTGGGGGAGCACCCTAGCCCCTGGGCACGCCCACCTGCCTCGTGGGCCACCTGGAAGCCCTCCGGTGGCCATCTTCTTCTATATGAAGTCTTTTACCCTGGAAAAAAAATCATAAGCAAGCTTATGGGACGAAACTCCGCCGCCATGAGGTGGAACCTTGGTGGAACCAATCTAGGGCTCCAGCGGAGCTGTTTTGCAGGGGAAACTTCTCTCCGGGAGGGCGAAATCATCACCATCGTCATCACCATCGATCCTCTCATCGGGAGGGGGTCAATCTCCATCAACATCTTCATCAGCACCATCTCCTCTCAAACCCTAGTTCATCTCTTGTATCCAATCTTTGTACCAAAACCTCAGATTGGTACCTGTGGGTTGCTAGTAGTGTTCATTACTCCTTGTGGTTGATGCTAGTTGGTTTATTTGGTGGAAGATCATATGTTCAGATCCTTAATGCATATTAATACCCCTCTGATTATGAACATGAATATGCTTTGTGAGTAGTTACCTTTGTTCTTGAGGACATGGGCGAAGTCTTGCTACTAGTAGTCATGTGAATTTGGTATTCGTTCGACATTTTGATGAGATGTATGTTGTCTCTCCTCTAGTGGTGTTATGTGAATGTCGACTACATGACACTTCACCATTATTTGGGCCTATAGGACGGCATTGGGAAGTAATAAGTAGATGATGGGTTGCTAGAGTGACAGAAGCTTAAACCCTAGTTTATGCGTTGCTTCGTAAGGGACTGATTTGGATCCACTTTTTCATGCTATGGTTAGGTTTACCTTAATACTTCTTTTGTAGTTGCGGATGTTTGCAATAGGGGTTAATCATAAGTGGGATGCTTGTCCAAGAAAGGGCAGTACTGCTACCTCTTGAGCACTGCGTTGGTTTTCCTTGAAGAGGAAAGGGTGATGCAGCAAAGTAGCGTAAGTATTTCCCTCAGTTTTGGAGAACCAAGGTATCAATCCAGTAGGAGGCTCCTCAGAAGTCCCACGCACCTACACAAACAAACAAGAACCTCGCAACCAACACAATAAAGGGGTTGTCAATCCCTTCACGGTAACTTGGGAAAAGTGAGATCTGATAGAGATAATATGATAAGATAAATATTTTTGGTATTTTTATGATATAGATTGGAAAGTAAAAGATGCAAATAAAAGTAGATAGAAAACTTATATGATAAAAGATAGACCCGGGGGCCATAGGTTTCACTACTGGCTTCTCTCAAGATAGCATAAGTATTACGATGGGTGAACAAATTACTGTCGAGCAATGGATAGAAAAGCGCATAGTTATGAGATTATCTAGGCATGATCATGTATTGTCACGCTCAAGATGCGACCCTATCCTAAAGGAACTCGAAGGTCCCACCAAGGATAGAAGCGCATCTGAAAGACACTTTTGCAAGGTGGATATCATTACATCAACATTACAGAATAGATGGGGATACATACATAAGGCATGCAATGCCACACGAATACATCAATACAACATACATAAGATCAACATCCGACTACGGATGAAACACAAACATAAGCTCAAACAACATCCACCCTACTAGCCCAGGCTGCCGACCTGGAACCTATCCCCTGATCGAAGAAGAAGCAGAAGAAGAAACTCCAAAGCAAGCAAACATCGCTCTTGCGTCAAGATCATCGCATAACCTGTACCTGCAACTGTTGTTGTAGTAATCTGTGATCCATGAGGACTCAGCAATCCCATTACAATGGGTATCAAGACTAGCAAAGCTTAATGGGAAAGGAAGGGGTAAAGTGGTGAGGTTGCAGCAGCGACTAAGCATGATATGGTGGCTAACATACGCAAATGAGAGCGAGAAGAGAAGCAACGAAACGGTCGCGAAGATAGAAATGATCAAGAGGTGATCCTGAACTCCTACTTACGTCAAACATAACCCAAAACTGTGTTCACTTCCCGGACTCCGCCGAGAAGAGACCATCACGGCTACACACACGGTTGATGCGTTTTAATTCGAATCTGGTGTCAAGTTATCTACAACCGGACATTAACAAATTCCCATCTGCCACATAACCGCGGGCACGGCTTTCGAAAGATAATACCCTGCAGGGGTGTCCCAACTTAGCCCATCACAATCTCTCACGGTCAATGAAGGATATTCCTTCTCCCAGGAAGACCCGGTTAGTCTCGGAATCCCGGTTTACAAGACATTTCGACAATGGTAAAACAAGACCATCAAAGCCGCCCGGATGTGCTGACAAATCCCGATAGGAGCTGCACATATCTCGTTCTCAGGGCACACCGGGTGAGCCAGACGTCGGGTTGGCATAGACCCTGGTTGCCCAGGGGGCGCCGGACATCGCTCGGTTTGTACCAGCACTCGGAGGAGAACTGTCCCCGTGGGGGGGGGGGTAAATAAAGATGACCCTCGGGCTCCGGAAACCCAAGGGAAAAAAGGGCTAGGTGAGGCAAATGGTAAAACCAAGGTTGGGCCTTGCTGGAGGAGTTTTATTCAAAGCGAACTGTCAAGGGGGTCCCATAAATCACCCAACCATGTAAGGAATGCAAAATGGGAACATAATACCGATATGACGGAAACTAGGGCGGCAAGAGTGAAACAAAACACCAGGCATAAGGCCGAGTCTTCCACCCTTTACCAAGTATATAGATGCATTAATTAAATAAGAGATATTGTGATATCCCAACATAATGTTGTCCATCATAGAGCAATCTTCAACTTCACCTGCAACTAACAACGCTATAAGAGGGGCTGAGCAGAAGTTGTAACATAGCCAAGCAATGGTTTGCTAGGAAGGGTGAAAAGGTTAGAGGCTGACATGGCAATTTGGGAGGCTTGAAGAGCAAGTGATAGGTAGTGCAGCAATGCGATAGAACGAAGCAACTAGCATAGCAATGATAGTAGTGAGATCCAAGGTGACGGTCATCTTGCCTGAACTTCCGCAAGGAAGAAGAACGAGTCCATGAAGAAGATGAGGCCACGAAGACGAACCAAGCATAGACGAACGAATCCTCACGATCGCAACGAAACGGGAACTATCGAGAAGAAGCACACAACATGGTAAACACACCAAACTTATACATGACATGATGCACAACCAAGCATGATGCGTGACAAAGCTACATGAAGCTACTCATGGCAAGAGATGATGCAAACAAGAGCAACGCATCAAAACAAGTTTAAATGAGGTCGGAAATACATATAACAAATCCGATAGGTCCTCATATGGAAGTCTCGAACTTGGTCCAGATCTGAATAAACCTTATGTTCAAGTTGTTAAATAGCAAGTTAAGATGTACCAAGATGATCTAGACGAGATTCTAGTCAAGTTACATATAAAGTTCATTTAATTCGGAGCTACGGCCTAGAAGATATGAGCAAAACAAGTTAAACATGGGATTGATGAAAAATGCATCCAAACATCAAGAAAACACCTCAAAACAAGGATGCAACATGATAATATGAAACTACATGCAATTCTATGCAAGTTTCATATGGAGCACACCCAAAACGGAGCAACGGTTCAACGCATACACTCCATACAAGTTTAAAGGACAAGCTGTCCAAAACAGCAACTAGGCATCTTGCAAGCATCAAAACAATATGCTACAGAACCTCAACATAACAAAAAGAGGCATGGACATGAAGTATAGGTAAAGCATGACAAAATATGAACACTGAGCTATCTCCAGAAACCACTAGAACATTCTCAAAAGGACATGGCAATATTGCAAATAATAACAGTTTCAGACTTGGCAGAAATAACATCAGGTTGCAATGTTTAGAGCTACCAAACATCATGCTACAGGAACTTATCATGGCACACAAAGGAATCGCATGCTAGTACTAAAGACAAAGAACAAAACTCCCTTACTGAACTAATTCTAAATATCAACAGAAAAGATGGTATCATCCATGCAAACATGGCAAATGATACGACAGATTCATACATGGCAGGAACAACAATAAGTAGGCATGTTGGTGAGCTTGTACCACTCACGACAAAGCAACACATGGCATGACAATGTAACCAACAGTAAGATGGCATATTTATTAAGCTAAACATGGCAAGAGCAAGTTCATAACACGCTTGGATCACTAACAACAATCATGGCAACATTGAACATAATGTTAACAGGCTGACAGCAACATTATTTGGCAAGTTTGGAGCAAGATAACAACAAGTTACAGCAGGCTATAAATTCAACCAGGGCATGAATGGATAGAGCATGTGATGTATAACAAAACATCCTTAGTGAACATCTCTAGATTATGCATAGAATGACTTGTAGGAGTAGGTTAACATAGCATCATGATATAGCAGATTCAACCTAGCAAAATAGCAACAGCAAGTACCCTACTTCACGAGCTTAAATCACTCACTACAAGACTCACAAAAATACATGGATTGAACCACTTTAAAGATGGCATGATGTAGCACAACACTCATGTAGACATCAAGCTCATAGGATGCACACACAAAATGCAACGAAAAAGACAAAACAACAAGTTCTGTTAACAGACAGCAGACAACATTGTATAGCACTCTTGCAATGACGATTAGGGCATCAAGATGAACACAAACAAGCATGGCACAATGGAATGTAATGAAGAACATCTCATGATGAACATTTTCACATATTATGCATGCAAAACGGAGCTATATGCACAGAGATATGACAGGTCAAAGTTAGCACCAGAATGCAACCATTTTGGGACTTCGCAGAAATCTGAAAAAAAAACAGGAGGAGTGCTATATATTATAATGTGCACCGGGAGGGGTTTAGGTGGTGCCTCACCATGGGCTTGGCCCAGGACGGTGGTGGATCAGGCTGACGGGGTTCTGGGCCGCGGCCCACGAGGCGCCGCGCTATAGGAGGCCCACGCGGACGTGGGGTGTCGGGGTCCACGAGGGGGCGCAGAGGAGCGTCCTCCTCGAGGACATGGCAGCGCCGGCGGGGAGTGCGGCATCTCCGGCGAGGGCAGGTGCGGGGAGGCCGGGAACGGGCGCCCAGGGCTCGGATCCAGCGGATCCCGGGCGGATCCGGCTGGGAGAGGCCGGCGGCGAGGTGCCGAGCTCCGGCGGAGGTGGATCTGCAGAGGGCAGAGATAGGGAGAGAGATCGGGTGAGGGAGAGAGAGAAAAGAGAGGAAGAAGAAGGAGAGGGCGGTGGAACTGGCCTGGGGGTCGGCGGTGGCGGAACCAGCCGGCGGCAACAGAGGACGGCGGCGCTGGACAAGCGCGGGCAAGCGGGAGGCCGAGGCGTTCGAGGGGAGCGGGAGGAGCTCGGGTGCAGGGGTGCGCGGGGCTCGGTCGGGGCCCGGGTCGGCCTCGGGTGGGCCATGCTCGGGCCTGGCGGGCCTGGCGGCGGCAGGGAAGCGGGGGAGGCGAGGTGGCGGCTCGGGGTTGGCTGGGAGCGCGTGGCCCGGTGAGGTAGGACGGCCGGATTGGCTGCAGGGGGCGCTAGGTGGCGGCGCTGGCCTTTGGGCCGGCGACAAGTGGCGGCGGTGGAGTGGGGCGGCGCAGTTTTTGAGGTGGCGGCTGGACTGATCTAAGGGGGAAGGCTAGAGGTAGGTGGAGGTCTAGGGAATGCCCAAAATGGACTAAGGGGGTGTATATATAAGGTAGGAGCTGTGAGGAGCCCTCCGATCGCAATCGGACGGTTCCGGTCGGAGGGGGGAGTTAGACTAGGCCTAGGAAGGATTAGTGGGCTCTGAGGAGAGGGCTTGGGCTGAGAGGAGAGAAGAGAAGTGCGGCCCGGCAACTGTTTCGGAGACCGAAACGTCCGACGAATAAACCGGCAACGGTGCCGCTACGAATGACGGTTGGGCTAGCAAACGAGCTCCAAATGCGACGAAACTTGACAGGCGCTCTGTCTACACTATAATAAGACCGCACGCCAAGTTCTAACCCATTCCGAGAACATTTTTATGCCACTTATAAAATAATATTTTGGAGGTGCCGCGGGCGCGTGTGAGTGATGAAAAGGGGTCAGAACAGACAACGGAGAGAACCGAGGAAAACCCGAACGGATGCAAGTTTTGAAAAACATGCAGATGAAATGCAGAAGATGACATGGCAAAGTGCAACATGCAAGCAAATGACATGGCAACAACGGCGAATAACTAGAAGGCACATGGCGCATCGAATCCGGGGTGTTACATGTATATAGGCATCACGTCTGCAAAAAGTAGATCGAAACGATTCTGCATCTACTACTATTACTCCACACATCGACCGACTCCTACCTGCATCTAGAGTATTAAGTTCATAAGAAAAGAGTAACACATGAAGAAATATGACATGATGTAGAGGGATAAACTCATGCAATATGATATAAACCCCATCTTTTTATCCTCAATGGCAACAATACAATATGTGCCTTGCTACCCCTGCTGTCACTGGGAAAGGACACCGCAAGCTTGAACGCAAAGCTAAGTTCTTCTCCTATTGCAAGAAAGATCAATCTAGTAGGCCAAACCAAACTGATATTTCGAAGAGACTTGCAAAGATAACTTAAGCACACATAAAATAATTCAGAGGAGATTCAAATATTTCTCATAGATAAAGTTGACAATAAACCCACAATTCATCGGATCTCGACAAACACACCGCAAATAGAGTTACATCGAATAGATCTCCAAGAAGATTGAGTAGAACATTGTATTGAGATTCAAAGAGAGAGAAGAAGCCATCTAGCTAATAACTATGGACCCGAAGGTCTATGGTAAACTACTCACAACTCATAGGAGAGGCCTTGGAGATGATGTAGAGGCCCTCCGTGGTCGATTCCCCCTCCGGCGGAGCGCTGGCGAAGGCTCCAAGATGGGATCTCGCGGATACAGAAGGTTGCGGCGGTGGAAATAGTTCTTCGTGGTGCTCCTGGATGTTTTCGGGGTACGTGGATATATATATATATATATATAGGAGGAAGAAGTAGGTCGGTTGACATTCGAGGGGCCCACAAGGGTGGGGGGCGCGCCGGTCACCCTCGTGGCCGTCTCGTTTGTTGCTTGACATCCACTCCAAGTCCCCTAGATTGCGTTTGTTCCAAAAAGATCACTCCCGAAGGTTTCATTCCAGTTGGACTCCATTTGATATTCCTTTCCTTCGAAACACTGAAATAGGCAAAAAACAGCAATTCGGGATGGGCCTCCGGTTAGTAGGTTAGTCCCAAAAATGATATAAAAGTGTAGAGTAAAGCCCATAAACATCCAAAACGGGTAATATAATAGCATGGAACAATCAAAAATTATAGATTTGTTGGAGACGTATCAAGCACCCCCAAGCTTAATTCCTGCTCGTCCTCGAGTAGGTAAATGATAAAAACAGAATTTTTGATGTGGAATGCTACCTAGCATATTTATCAATGTAATTTTCTTTATTGTGGCATGATTTTTCAGATCCAAATGATTCAAGATAAAAGCTTATAAACCATAAAAATAGTAATACTTGAATCATACTAACAAGTAATCATGTCTTATCAAAATAGCATAGCCAAAGAAAGCTCATCCCTACAAAATCATATAGTTAGGACATGCTTCATTTTCATCACACAAAATACTCCCATCATGCACAACCCCGGTTTCAGCCAAGCAATTGGTTCATACTTTTTAACGTGCTTCAGCTTTTTCAACTCTTACGCAATACATGAGCGCAAGCCATGGACATAACAGTATATGTGGTATATGGTGGTGGTTGTGAAGACAAAAAAGGGAGAAGATAGTCTCACATCAACTAGGAGTATCAATGGGCTATGGAGATGCCCATTAATAGATACCAATGTGAGTGAGTAGGGATTTCCATGCAACTGATGCACTAGAGCTATAAATGTATGAAAGCTCAACAAAAGCAACTAAGTGGGTGTGCATCCAACTTGCTTGCTCACGAAGACCTAGGGCATTTTGAGGAAGCCCATCATTGGAATATACAAGCCAAGTTCTATAATGAAAAATTCCCACTAGTATATGAAAGTGACAACATAGGAGACTTTCTATCATGAAGATCATGGTGCTATTTTGAAGCACAAGTGTGGAAAAGAGATAGTAGCATTGTCCCTTCTCTCTTTTCTCTCATTTTTTTATTTGGTGGGCTTCTTTGGCCTCTTTTTTTTATAAAGTCCGAAGTCTCATCCCGACTTGTGGGGGAATCATAGTCTTCATCATCCTTTCCTCACTTGGGACAATGCTCTAGTAATGAAGATCATCACACTTTTATTGATTTACAACTCAAAAGTTACAACTCAATACTTATAACAAAATATGACTCTATGTGAATGCCTCCGGCGGTGTACCGGGATATGCAATGGATCAAGAGTGACGTGTATGAAAAATTATGAATGTGGCCTTTTCACAAATACAATGTACTACATGATGATGCAAAGAGCAATATGACAGTGATGGAGCGTGTCATAATAAACGGAACGGTGGAGAGTTGCATGGCAATATATCTTGGAATGGCTATGGAAATGCCATAATAGGTAGGTATGGTGTCTGTTTTGAGGAAGGTAAATAATGGGTGCATGATACCGACGAAGGTTGCATGGCATAATAAAGGCTAGCAAAGTGGAAGGGTGAGTGTGCGTATGTCCACGGACTCACATTACTCATAAAGAACTCATACACTTATTGCAAAAGTATACTTGCCCTCCAAGCAAAGTACTACTACGCATGCTCCTAGAGGAAGGGTTGGTATGAGTTAACCATCGCGCGATCCTGACCTCCACTCATAAGGAAGACAATTAAAAGAGCATCCCATGCAACAAATTTGTCACACAACTTTTACCATACGTGCATGCTACGGGACTTTCCAACTTCAACACAAGTATTTCTCAATTTCATAATTACCCATTTCGCATGACTCTAACATTACCACCTTTATATCTTAAAAAAATTATCAAGCATCAAATGGATCATAGTGTTTAATGCACTTTCTATGATAGTTTTTATTATACCCAACTTGGATGCTCATCATTCTAGGACCAAATTTATAACCATATCAAATACTATGCTGTTCTAAAATACTCTCAAAATGATATAAGTGAAGCATGAGAGATCAATAATTTCTTCAAAATAAAGCCACTGTCGTGCTCTAAAAAATATAAGTGAAGCACATAGAGCAAAACTATCTAGCTCAAAAGATATAAGTGAAGCACATAGAGTATTCTAATAAATTCTAAATCATGTGGGTTTCTCCCAAAAGGTGTGTATAGCAAGGATGATTGTGCAAATCAGAAAAACAATGGCTCATATCATACATGACGCTCCAAGCAAAATACATATCATGTGGCTAATAAAAATATAGCTCTAAGTAAAGTTACCGATAGATGAAGACGAAAGAGGGGATGCCTTCCGGGGCATCCCCAAGCTTAGGCTTTTGGTTGTCCTTGAATATATTGGGGTGCCATGGGCATCCCCAAGATTAGGCTCTTGCCACTCCTTATTCCATAGTCCATCAAATCTTTACCCAAAACTTGAAAACTTCACAACACAAAACTCAACAGGAAATCTCATAAGCTCTGTTAGTGCAAGAAAGAAAAACCACCACATAAGGTACTGTAATGAACTCATTCTTTATTTATATTGGTGTTAAACCTACTGTATTCCAACTTCTATATGGTTCATACCCCCTGATACTAGCCATAGATACATCAAAATAAGCAAACAACACACGAAAAACAAAATCTGTCAAAAATAGAACAGCCTGTAGCAATCTGTAACTTTCGAATACTTATGGACCTCTAAAAATCCTACCAAAATAGGAAGTCCTGTGAAATTTGTCTATTGATCTACAGAAAAAATAATCAATGCAAAATCACGTTTCTGTGAATTACTAAAATTATGTTTGTGCGCGCAAAGTTTCTGTTTTTCAGCTGAATCAAATTAACTATCACCATAGGTTATCCTATAGGTTCTAGTTGGCACAAACACTAATTAAAACATGAAAACACATCTAAACAGAAGCTAGATGAAATATTCATTACTAAAAAGAAGCAAAAAGCAAGGAATAAAAATAAAATTGGGTTGCCCCCCAACTAGCACTATTGTTTAACGCCCCTAGCTAGGCATAAAAGTGAGAATAGATCTACGCATTGGCATCTTTGGCATTCAATTATTCAATAGAGCACTTATAATTTTCAGGAGTTTCTTTCTTTTTAGCAATGATTAAACTCCTAGGCAAAAAATCGAGAAACTCATTTGAAGCAAAAGGTTCTCTTATTATAGAGAGACAATTGGGGTGAACACTTTCTTTCTCCTTACTAGAAGATTCACCCTTATTTTTAGGAACATACATTAATTTGGAAATTTTAGTAGGCGGAGTGGCAGTATATTTCACGGATGAAAAGGCATCCCCTAAGTTGGTAATGATCCTCAAGTTTACCGATTCTTGAAGAGTTTTGATCTATTCTTTCGTTAACTATGGGTTCTTTATCCTTAAAAAAATTTAGAGTAGCTCCAACCTTAGATCCAAATTGGTGATTTGATTATGGATCTTTTTATCCAAATTTTCAATTAACTCAACAGAGGCAACTTTATTTTCAATAATTTCAAGCCTTTGCATCACATGTTCTAGAGTTAAGATAGTTCCATTAACCAAGAGAGGTGGTGGCCCAAACAATTCTAACATAGCGTTATAAGCATCAAAAGTGTGGCTACCCAAGAAATTCCCTCCGGTAATGGCATCAAGAATACATCTATTCCAAGGAGTAATGCCTACATAAAAATTGCGAAGAAGGACAGAAGTAGATTGCTTCCTAGTAGATCTATTTTGAGCATTGCAAATTCTATGCCAAACATATTTTAAATTTTCTCCCTCCCTTTGTTTAAAATTGAGAACTTCATGTTTGATAGTATTAACAATAATAGGAGGACTAGCCATAATGACAAAATAAACAATCTAACACATGAGCACACGAAAGGGCAAGCGAAAGAGAGAGGAGAACATGAAAATAGGTCGAATAAAACAACAAGTGTGAAGTGGGGAGAGGAAAACGAGAGGCAAATGGCAAATAATGTAATGCGAGGGAGATGAGTTTGTGATGGGTACTTGGTATGTCTTGACTTGAGCAAAGACCTCCCCAGCAACGGCGCCAGAAATCCTTCTTGCGACCTCTTGAGCACTGCATTGGCTTTCCTTGAAGAGGAAAGGGTGATGCAGCAAAGTAGCGTAAGTATTTCCCTCAGTTTTTGAGAACCAAGGTATCAATCCAGTAGGAGGCTCCTCATAAGTCCCATGCACCTACACAAACAAACAAGAACCTCGCAACCAACGCAATATAGGGGTTGTCAATCCCTTCACTGTAACTTGCGAAATGTGAGATCTGATAGGGATAATATGATAAGATAAATACATTTGGTATTTTTATGATATAGATTGGGAAGTAAAAGATGCAAATAAAAGTAGATAGAAACTTATATGATAAAAGATAGACCCGGGGCCATAGGTTTCACTAGTGGCTTCTCTCAATATAGCATAAGTATTACGGTGGGTGAACAAATTACTGTCGAGCAATTGATAGAAAAGCACATAGTTATGAGATTATGTAGGCTTGATCATGTATATAGGCATCACGTCCCCAACAAGTAGATTGAAACGATTCTGCATCTACTACTATTACTCCACAAATCGACCGACTCCTGCCTTCATCTAGGCTATTAAGTTCATAAGAACAGAGTAACGCATTAAGAAAGATGACATGATGTAGAGGGATAAACTCATGCAATATGATATAAACCCCATCTTTTATCCTCAATGGCAACAATACAATACGTGCCTTGCTGCCCCTGCTGTCACTGGGAAAGGACACCGCAAGATTGAACCCAAAGCTAAGCACTTCTCCTATTACAAGAAAGATCAATCTAGTAGGCCAAACCAAAATGATAATTCGAAGAGACTTGCTAAGATAACCTAATCACACATTAAAGAATTCAGAGGAGATTCAAATATTTCTCATATATAAACTTGATCATAAACCCACAATTCATCGGATCTCGACAAACACACTGCAAAAAGAGTTACATCGAATAGATCTCCAAGAAGATCAAGTAGAACACTGTATTGAGATTCAAAGATAGAGAAGAAGCCATCTAGCTAATAACTATGGACCCGAAGGTCTGTGGTAAACTACTCACAACTCATAGGAAAGGCCTTGGAGATGATGTAGACGCCCTCCGGCGGAGCGCCGGCGAAGGCTCCAAGATAGGATCTCGCGGATACAGAAGGTTGCGGCTGTGGAAATAGTTTTTTGTGGTGCTCCTGGATGTTTTCAGGGTATGTGGATATATATAGGAGGAAGAAGTAGGTCGGTTGGCGCTCGAGGGGCCCACGAGGGTGGGGGGCACGCCGGGTACCCTCGTGGCTGCCTCGTTTGTTGCTTGACGTCCACTCCAAGTCCCCTGGATTGCGTTTGTTCCAAAAATATCTCTCCCGAAGGATTCATTCCGTTTGGACTCCGTTTGATATTCCTTTCCTTTGAAACACTGAAATAGGCAAAAAAATAGCAATTCGGGCTGGGGCTCCGGCTAGTAGGTTAGTCCCAAAAATGATATAAAAGTGTAGATTAAAGCCCATAAACATCAAAAACAGGTAATATAATAGCATGGAACAATAAAAAAATATAGATACGTTGGAGACATATCAAGTACCCAAGCACCGGTCCACCCACATATCAAATTATCAAAGTAACGAACGCGAATCATATGAACGTGATGAAAACTAACTTCACGATAATTCCCATGTGTCCTCGGGAGCGCTTTTCTCATTACAAGAACTTGTGCAGGATTGTCGTTTGCTACAAAAAGGATGGGCCACCTTGCTGCACCTTATTTACTTTCATTGCTTGTAACGCGTTACAAATTACCTTATCACAAAACTATCTGTTACCTACAATTTCAGTGCTTGCAGAGAATACCTTACTAAAAACCGCTTGTCATTTCCTTCTGCTCCTCGTTGGGTTCGACACTCTTACTTATCGAAAGGACTACGATAGATCCCCTACACTTGTGGGTCATCAACTCTATATAAGCCACCCCCTCCTCTGGCACAAGGGTTCGCACCCCCTGTAACACACACCCATATTCTAGTCGACCGCCTTAGGGCACCGAGACATAGGGATTTTACCTCCTCCGAGAGGGGCCTGAACTTGTAAACTCGTGTATACAACCGCGCCGTAGCTAGGGCCTTGCCTCCTCATACGTACCCCCTACTCTTGCTGCCAGACTTAGTACCATGATAGTTGGCGCCCACCATGGGGCAAAGCATCTTGGCAACTTCCGGTGAGGTTGCATTTTTTCCGAGCTCCATCAACATGGTTTCCGGCGGTGGTTTGGTTGTGGGCCGTGAGTTCCAACTCGGCGCGCTCACTTTCATCGCCGACGACTCCACCTGGCTTCAAGAACCCCCCTCGATGTCAAGGCTCTTCCGATCCACGGGGAATCGCACTTCCGCCGCATCCTTCTATGGCAACCGCCGACCCCGTATCGGTCGGCTCCCGCATCATCCACTCGCTCCACTGGACGCCGCCTCAAGTGATCCGGTCGGTCGCGGCTCCAGCGGCGGGTAAAGCATGCAGTGGCCTGCCAGTCGGCCACCCGTCAAGTCACGGTGATCAAGCCCGACAAATTTCTGTACGGACCATACGACCCATCGACTGGCTCCGTGGATACTATTTTCGAGTGCGGGATCAGTGACCCCGCGGTGGAAGTTCTCATGGTCGACTCTCGTCGCAGCCCACCCGGGTTTCGCCACAACGGCGACGGTAATGGCCCGTCGTATGATCATGGTGAGTACGAGCCCCAACCTCTCAATTTGCAGCAGAGGGAAGAGTTGCACCGCCGCAATGTGGAGGTGCTCCAGACCCCTATCTTGGGGGAGACTTCCGAGGCTAGGGCCATGGAGGCTGCGCGCCTGACCACTTTGGCCGAGCGCACGCGCCTGGAGAACCTCCAACATTCTCTCGACGAATGCGCCCGTGGACTGATCCCTGAATCCAGTCGACGAGAACGACAATTGTTTCTGCCTGAACCCCAAGTACACCGCACTCTGATCCAGAAGCTTACAACTGCTGCACGTATAGCAGAATCTATTCAGCCGTCCCATTCAGAGGCTGGAAGAGGCTTGGAGCACATCCGAGCGCTGCTCCAGGAGGCACGAGAGCAAAACTCAGCCATTTCTCATTCATGAAACAGAATCCACGCCAGGTCAGTGAGGGCAGACATAGTTCAGTCAGCACACAGTCCTAGGTCGCCTTTACAACGTGAAGATCGTGATCGCCATTGAGATCGGCACCTAGGAAGAGCCCACGAATAATTTGATCATGACTATGCCTGTGACAACCACCATCGAGTGCCTTCACCCCTTCCGAAGGGAGGGTCATACGCGCCATGGCGGTATGATGATAGGCGCCCGTATGGTAATGATCGCAGAGTTCCAGTCGACCCAAGAGAGGCTGGGTTCGATGCAAGATCACTCCTCGTGCAAGGTTTGGTCGACTGGAATAGAGCATACAGAGAAGGACTGGATAGAGATCGACCCAATGGAAGCAGAGTGCATGTTTCCGGCCCCGAGTGCTTCAGAAGAGCCATCCAAGCCACTGAGATCCCTCACAACTTCAGGTTGGCGACGGGCGTAAGTAAGTTCACCGGGGAGTCAAAGCCCGACCCTTGGTTGGAGGATTACCGAGTGGCAGTGCACATTGGTGGTGGCAATGATGAGGTGGCCATGAAACACCTCCCTTTGATGCTTGAGGGTTCCACCAGAGCTTGGTTGAATTAGTTGGCCCCTGCAGCATTTTTAGTTGGGAAGAGTTAGCCCGAGTGTTTACCAAAACATTTGAGGGCACCTGCAAGCGACGTGCTAGATTGGCTGAATTGCAGCATTGTGTTTAGAAGCAGAATGAGACTTTTAGAGACTATATCTAGAGATGGACTACCCTTCATCATACAACAGAGAATGTATCCGAGAATCAAGCAGCTTGCGCCTTTAAAGAAGGTGTCCGCTATAAAGAGCTCAATCTGAAGTTTGGTCGGACCGGGGACATGTCTCTGACTTGGATCATGGAGATAGCCACTCGGTATGCTAGTGATGAGGAAGAGAACCAACTCCGGAGTGGCAAGAACAAATCAGTCGCCCAGGATACCGGAGGAGGGAACTCAAATAGGAAGCAGAAACGCAAAGCCGAAGCCGCAGGTCCCGCTGAGGCCGTGGTTTTGAATCAAGGGAATTGCAAGGGGAACCCTAAAGGGCCTTGGATCCCCAAAAAATTTAAGGATCAAGCGGGAAATGATGTGCTTGATTTACCGTTTCATATACACATCAAAAAAGATGAGGAGGGAAACTTGATTCTTCCCAAGCATACCACTCGGTAGTGCCGACTCCTGATTCAGAGTTTCTGAGAGGGTCAGCCCGGTGAGAAGGAAAAAGAGTCTAATAACGAGGAAGACAAAGAGGAAGATGATGGTTACCCCAACGTCAATGCCACTTTAGTGATTTTTGCTGACCTCGAGAGCAAAAGTCGACTGAAAGTTATCAACAGAGAAGTAAACATGGTTGCTCCGGCAATGAGGACGTATTTGAAGTGGTCAAAAAACCCCATTACATTCAACCAGTCCGACCACCTAGCACACGTTGCTACCCCTGGGCGGCAAGCGTTGGTGGTCGACCCAGTCGTCGGGGGCACTCGACTGACCAAGGTTTTGAATGACGGTGGCAGTGGTTTGATTATACTATATGTTGAGGCCCTCCGAGGGATGGGCATTCCGATGTCCAAGCTCAACGAGAGCAACATGAGATTCTACGATCTCATCCCAGGGAATAATGCCGATTCACTCGGTCAGATCACTCTTGATGTGGTTTTCGATGATTCAAAAATTACCGCAAGGAAAAGTTGACATTTGAGGTGGTGGATTCTGACAGTGCCTATCATGCTATTCTAGGCAGGCCTGCTTACGCTCGTTTCATGACTAGACCGTGTTAGGTGTACCACAAGTTGAAGATGCCTTGCCCCAGAGGCGTGATCACAGTCACTTGAAATCGGCAGAGAGCAGAAGATTTCCTCTAGAAGGGCTCAAAGATCACCGATGAATAGATGGCAGTAGTAGAAATGCAAGAATACTAGAAGAATGCAGATCCGAGTGATTTGTTGCGTGCCAAGAAGCCTGCTTCAGAGTCTGCATTTCAGTCATCTGGTGAAACAAAACTAGTTCACATTCACCCGACCAATCCCAATGCTGCCCCGACTCATATCTCAACAACACTTAGTAGCAACTAGGAAGAAGCGCTCATCTAGTTCCTCCGTGAGAACTGGGACATCTTCGCATGGAAACCATCAGACATGTCGGATGTACCCAGGGGACTGGCTGAGCACCATTTGCGAGTCAACCCGAAAGCAAAACCCGTGAAAGAGCATCTCCGTCGGTCCTCTGTGGAGAAGAGGTAGGCAATTGGCGAGGAGGTGGCTCGGCTTCTGGGAGCTGAGTTCATCCGCGAGATATACCACTCCGAGTGGCTTGCCAATGTTGTCATGGTCCCCAAGGAAGATAAGTCACTTCGAATGTGTATTGATTTCAAGCATATCAATCGGGCCTGCCAGAAAGATCATTTCCCTCTGCCCCGCATCGACAAGATAGTCGACTCAACTGCGGGGTGTGAGCGCTTGTCCTTTTTGGATGCGTATTCCGAGTACCATCAGATCTAACTGCATGGACCCGACGAAATAAAAAAAGCTTTCATCACCCCATTCGGGTGTTTTTGCTATGTCACCATTCCCTTTGGCCTCAAGAATGCTGGTGCCATAGTCATGCGCATGATTCAGAAGTCCTTGCTCACTCAGATCAGAAAGAATGTGGATGACATCATGGTCAAGTCACGCAAAGGTTCCGTCCTACTAACTGACCTTGCTGAAACCTTTGCCAACTTAAGAAGATATGATATCAAGCTCAATCCGTCAAAGTGCATGTTCGGAGTCCCAGGTGGAAAGTTACTCGGTTTCCTCGTTTTCCGAACAAGGAATCGACACAAACCTAGAGAAGGTTGGTACAATCCTCCGCATGAAACGCCCTTTGCGTGGGCATGTTGTTCAGAAGCTTACTGGTTGTTTGGCTGCATTGAGTCGATTCATCTCACGCCTCGGTGAAAATGCATTACCTCTTTACCAACTGATGAAGAAGTCTGACAAGTTCGAGTGGAATCCTGAAGCTGAAGCAGCATTTGAAGAGCTCAAAGCCCTTCTTTCGACCCAGCCGGTGCTTGCCGCTCCAATCAACAAAGAGCCTTTACTGCTTTACATCGCAGCCACTAGACAAGTTGTCAGCAGAGTGCTCACGGTCGAGCGGGAAGAAGAAGGAAAAGAGAACAAAGTTCAACGCCTAGTATATTATATTTCTGAAGTCTTGACTCTGTCCAAGTAGAGATATCCACATTATCAGAAGCTTGTTCATGGAATTTATTTGACCACAAAGAAAGTTGCACACTACTTCTCTGACCACTCGGTTTGAGTTGTCAGCGACGCTCCATTATCAGAAATTCTGAACAATAGGGATGCAACTGGTCGAGTGGCAAAGTGGACGATTGACCTCCTTCTGTTGGATATCAAGTTTGAGTCAAAGAAAGCAATCAAGTCCCAAGCAATAGCAGATTTCCTCGCCGAGTGGATTGAATAGCAGCAACCGACCCAGATTCGACCGGAGCATTGGACTATGTTCTTTGATGGTCCCAATATGTTGAATGGCTCCGGTGTAGGAGTGGTTTTTTTACCCCCAAGAGGTGACAAGCTCAGCTATGTCCTCCAGATTCACTTTGATTCTTCAAACAATGAAGATGAGTATGAAGCACTTTTGTATGGGTTACGTTTGGCCATATCACTGGGCGTCCGACGCTTGATGGTCTACGGTGACTCAGACTTGGTGGTCAATCAAGTGATGAAGGAGTAGGATATTAGGAGTCCAGCAATGACTGGTTATTGCAATGCAGTAAGAAAGCTAGAGAAGAAGTTTGAGGGGTTAGAGGTCCACCACATACCCCGAATTAAGAATCAAGCTGCCGATGATCTGGCGAAGATAGGTTCCACTCGGAAGCCTATCCCCGGTAATGTGTTCTTGGAGCATCTCCACACCCCGTCAGTTCAAGAAGATGCCTTCAAGGAAGAGCCCCCACAACCGATAAGTTGAACCAATCCGATTGAGATTGAAGTCCCAACTGTAGTCGACATGATCATGGAAGTTTTAATGATCACCCCCGACTGGATGGTGCCATATATCGCATACCTGCTCAGACAGGAACTCCCAGGAGATGAAGATGAGGCCCGCCAGATCGTCCGTCGATCCAAAGCTTTCACCATGATAAGAGGGCAGCTTTACAGGGAAAGTGTCACAGGAGTGGCTCAGCGTTGCATCTCCCCATAAGAAGGTTGAATGATTTTAAATGAGATCCACTCGGGGACCTGCGGTCACCATGCATCCTCTTGGACCATCGTGGCCAAAGCATACCAAGCGGGATTCTATTAGCCACGTGCAAATGAGATGGCAAAAGATATAGTCGAAAATGCAATGGCTGCTAGTTCTACTCCAACATGTCTCACAAGCCTGCATCCGCCTTGAAGACTATTCCACTAGTCTGGCCATTTGCAGTCCGGGGGTTGGATATGGTTGGACCTTTCAAGACCGGCAGAATTGGTTTCACTCATTTGCTTGTAGCAGTCGACAACTTCACCAAATGGATCGAAGCCAAGCCTATCAAGAACCTTGATTCAAGCACTGTCATCAGTTTCATCATGAAGTTGATATTCAGATATGGAGTCCCTCACAGCATCATCACACATAACAGCTCCAACTTTGATTATGATGAGTTCAGGGTGTTTTGTGCTTCCTAAGGCACCCGGGTCGATTAAGCATCTGTTGTGCACCCGCAGTCGAATGGGCAAGCAGAAAGGGCGAATGGTTGATCCTTCAAGGGATTAAACCCCGACTGATGCGTGACCTCAAGCACGCTACTAGAGCCTGGGTAACTGAGTTGCCACCTATCTTATGGGGACTGAGAACAACTTCGAACCGGTCGACTGACCAAACTCCTTTCTTCATGGTGTATGGCGCTTTAGCTATGCTTCCGAGTGACTTGCTGCACAACGCTCCCCGAGTGCAACTCTTCTCAGAAGCTGAAGCAGAATAGACATGCCAAGATGGAGTTGATCTCCTGGAGGAGGAATGTGAGATGGCTCTGATCCGGTCGACCATCTATCAACAAGACCTGCATCGATTCCATGCCCGTAATGTCAGAGGTCGAGCATTCCAGGAAGGAGACCTTGTGCTCCGAGTGCATCAGAAACGACCTCACAAGCTCACTCCGGCCTAGGAAGGTCCCTTCATCATCACCAAGGTTCTCCACAACGGGGCGTATCACCTATACAACATACCCAAGAAACAAGACGAGCCACGCTCGTTGAATGCGGAGCTGCTCTGCCCTTTCTATACCTAAAACACTTGGATCGACGAGTTGTAATAAGAATCCTTTAGTTTGCTTATCAAAGACAATATTTTCGCAGTATCTTAAGGATTGTTATCCCATAAGCACATTTGCTCAAATATTCTAGTGGGTGGCTTAGCCACGAACCCGATTCGCCTAAGTTTCAAAACCACTCGGAGTGAAGAGCAACCCTCTGACTCGGGGGCTTAGCCGCGAACCCGATTCGCTTAAGTTCCAAAACCATTCCGAGTGGAGAGCAATCCTCCCATTCGGGGGCTTAGTTGCGACTCCGTACTCACCTAAGTTAAAAAACCATTCAGAGTGGAGAGAAATTCTCCTGCTCAGTGGCTAAGCTGCTACCCCGTACTCGCCTAAGTTAAAAAGCCATTCTGAGTGGAGAGCAATCCTCCCACTCGGGGGCTTAGCTGCGACCCCGTACTCGCCTAAGTTAAAAACCATTTCGAGTGGAGAGCAATCCTCCCACTC